>NC_085139.1:231777765-232077765 GCF_024139115.2 Armigeres subalbatus | reverse complement strand
GAATTTTGTTCGGAATGATACACAGATTCCGTTCAGAAACTCAGACGGATTTCATTCGGATCCCAAGTGGATTGCTTTAGGCATCCCAGGCGAGTTCCGATTGAAATCGTTGACGTTATTTCGTTTGGAATCCAAGACGTTTTTTATACGAATTCCCCGATGGATTTCGTTCGGAATCGTAGACAAATTCCATTCGGAACAGTACACGGATTTTGTTTAAAATCCCACATGAATTCCGATTTGAATCTCAAACGGATTACTTTTGATATTTCAGACGGATTCCTTTCTTGATATTTTAGACGGATTTAATTTACAATCTCGGACGGATTCCTTTCGGAATCTCAAAAAAGATTCTATTCGGAGACCCATCTAGTTCGGATTGTTAGACAAATTCCATTCAGGTTCCCAGACGGAATCGTAGATAAATTTTATTAGATTACCCAGACTCCGTTTGGACTCGCAGACTGATTTCGCTTGGAATCCTACACAAAAGCAGCCCCAGATCCGAGATCCAGATCCAGATTCCCGTTCGGAATCCGAGACGGATTCCCGTTCGGAATCCGAGACGGATTCCATTCGGAATCCGAGACGGATTCCCGTTCGGAATCCGAGACGGATTCCCGTTCGGAATCCGAGACGGATTCCCGTTCGGAATCCGAGACGGATTCCCGTTCGGAATCCGAGACGGATTCCCGTTCGGAATCCGAGACGGATTCCCGTTCGGAATCCGAGACGGATTCCCGTTCGGAATCCGAGACGGATTCCCGTTCGGAATCCGAGACGGATTCCCGTTCGGAATCCGAGACGGATTCCCGTTCGGAATCCGACAAGGATTCCCGTTCGGAATCCGACAAGGATTCCCGTTCGGAATCCGACAAGGATTCCCGTTCGGAATCCGACAAGGATTCCCGTTCAGAATCCGACAAGGATTCCCGTTCAGAATCCGACAAGGATTCCCGTTCGGAATCCGACAAGGATTCCCGTTCGGAATCCGACAAGGATTCCCCGTTCGGAATCCAAGACGGATTCCCCGTTCGGAATCCAAGACGGATTCCCCGTTCGGAATCCAAGACGGATTCCCCGTTCGGAATCCAAGACGGATTCCCCGTTCGGAATCCGAGACGGATCCCGCTTCGGAATCCGAGACGGATCCCGTTTCGGAATCCGAGACGGATCCCGTTTCGGAATCCGAGACGGATCCCGTTTCGGAATCCGAGACGGATCCCGTTTCGGAATCCGAGACGGATCCCGTTTCGGAATCCGAGACGGATCCCGTTTCGGAATCCGAGACGGATCCCGTTTCGGAATCCGAGACGGAATCCGAGACGGATCCCGTTTCGGAATCCGAGACGGATCCCGTTTCGGAATCCGAGACGGGATCCCGTTTCGGAATCCGAGACCGATCCCGTTTCGGAATCCGAGACCGATCCCGTTTCGGAATCCGAGACGGATCCATTTCTTGATATTTCAGACGGATTTATTTCACAATCTTGGAGGGATTCCTTTCGGAATCTCAAAAAGGATTCCATTCGGAGACCCATCTAGTTCGGAATGTTAGACAAATTTCATTCAGGTTCCTAGACGGATTTGATTCGGAATCGTAGATAAATTTTAATAGATTACACGGACTCTGTTCGAAATCGCAGAATGATTTTGCTTGGAATCCTACACGAAAGCAACCCGAGACTGATCCCGTTTCGGAATCCCGTTCCGGAATCCGAGACAGAATCCCGTTTCGGAATCTGAGACGGAATCCGAGACGAAATCCCGTTTCGGAATCCGAGACGGAATCCCGTTCGGAATCCGAGACGGATTTCCGTTCGGAATCGGAGACGGATTCCCGTTCGGAATCGGAGACGGATTCCCGTTCGGAATCGGAGACGGATTCCCGTTCGGAATCCGAGGCGGAATCCCGTTCGGAGTCCGAGAAGGATTCCCGTTCGGAGTCCGAGACGGAGCCCCGTTCGGCATCAAAGACGGATTCCCGTTCGAATCCGGGACGGATTCCGTTCGAATCCGAGACGGATCCCGCTTCGGAGTCCGCGACGGATCCCGTTTCGGAATCCGAGACGGATCCCGTTTCGGAATCCGAGACGGATCCCGTTTAGGATTCCGAGACGGATCCATTTCTTGCTATTTCAGACGGATTTATTTCACAATCTCGGAGGGATTCCTTTCGAAATCTCAAAAAAGATTCCATTCGGAGACGCATCTAGTTCGGATTGTTAGACAAATTTCATTCAGGTTCCCAGACGGATTTGAATCGGAATCGTAGATAAATTTCATTAGATTACACGGACTCCGTTGGGAATCGCAGACTGATTTTGCTTGGAATCCTACACGAAAGCAACCCGAGACGGATCCCGTTTCGGAATCTGAGACGGAATCCCGTTTCGGAATCCGAGACGGAATCCCGTTTCGGAATCCGAGACGGAATCCCGTTTCGGAATCCGAGACGGAATCCCGTTTCGGAATCCGAGACGGAATCCCGTTTCGGAATCCGAGACGGAATCCTGCTCGGAATTCAAGACGAAATCCCGTTTCGGAATCCAAGACGGAATCCTGTTTGGAATCCGAGACGGAATCCTGCTCGGAATCCAAGACGGAATCCCGTTTCGGAATCCGAGACGGAATCCCGTTTCGGAATCCGAGACGGAATCCTGTTTCGGAATCCGAGACGGAATCCCGTTTCAGAATCCGAGACGGAATCCTGCTCGGAATCCGAGACGGAATCCCGTTTCGAATCCGAGACGGAATCCTGCTCAGAATCCGAGACGGAATCCTGCTCAGAATCCGAGACGGAATCCTGCTCGGAATCCGAGACGGAATCCCGTTTCGAATCCGAGACGGAATCCTGCTCGAATCCGGAGACGGAATCCGTTTCAGAATCTGAGACGGAATCCTGCTCAGAATCCGAGACGGAATCCCGTTTCGAATCCGAGACGGAATCCTGCTCAGAATCCGAGACGGAATCCGTTTCGAATCCGAGACGGAATCCTGCTCAGAATCCGAGACGGAATCCTGCTCGGAATCCGAGACCAAATCCCGTTTCGGAATCCGAGACGGAATCCTGCTCAGAATCCGAGACGGAATCCTGCTCGAATCCGAGACAGAATCCCGTTTCGGAATCCGAGACGGAATCCCGTTTCGGAATCCGAGACGGAATCCCGTTTCGGAATCCGAGACGGAATCCCGTTTCGGAATCCGAGACGGAATCCCGTTTGGTATCCGAGACGGACTCCCGTTCGGATTCCGAGACGGACTCCCGTTCGGATTCCGAGACGGATTCCCGTTCGGAATCCGAGACGGGTTCCCCGTTCGGAATCCGAGACGGGTTCCCCGTTCGGAATCCGAGACGGGTTCCCCGTTCGGAATCCGAGACGGGTTCCCCGTTCGGAATCCGAGACGGATTCCCGTTCGGAATCCGAGACGGATTCCCGTTCGGAATCCGAGACGGATTCCCCGTTCGGAATCCAAGACGGATTCCCCGTTCGGAATCCAAGACGGATTCCCGTTCGAATCCGAGACGGATTCCCGTTCGAATCCGAGACGGATTCCCGTTCGGAATCCGAGACGGATTCCCGTTCGAATCCGAGACGGATTCCCGTTCGGAATCCGAGACGGATTCCCGTTCGAATCCGAGACGGATTCCCGTTCGAATCCGAGACGGATTCCGTTCGGAATCCGAGACGGATTCCCGTTCGGAATCCGAGACGGATTCCCGTTCGGAATCCGAGACGGATTCCCGTTCGAATCCGAGACGGATTCCGTTCGAATCCGAGACGGATTCCCGTTCGGAATCCGAGACGGATTCCCGTTCGGAGTCCGAGACGGATTCCCGTTCGAATCCGAGACGGATTCCGTTCGGAATCCGAGACGGATTCCGTTCGAATCCGAGACGGATTCCCGTTCGGAATCCGAGACGGATTCCGTTCGGAATCCGAGACGGATTCCCGTTCGGAATCCGAGACGGATTCCCGTTCGGAATCCGAGACGGATTCCTTCCGGAATCCGAGACGGATTCCCGTCTGAATCCGAGACGGATTCCCGTTCGGAATCCGACCAGGATTCCCGTTCGGAATCCGACAAGGATTCCCGTTCGAATCCGAGACGGATTCCGTTCGAATCCGAGACGGATTCCGTTCGAATCCGAGACGGATTCCGTTCGAATCCGAGACGGATTCCGTTCGAATCCGAGACGGATTCCGTTCGAATCCGAGACGGATTCCGTTCGAATCCGAGACGGATTCCGTTCGGAATCCGAGACGGATTCCCGTTCGGAGTCCGAGACGGATTCCCGTTCGGAATCCGAGACGGATTCCCGTTCGGAATCCGAGACGGATTCCCGTTCGGAATCCGAGACGGATTCCCGTTCGGAATCCCGTTTCGGAATCCGAGACGGATCACCCGTTTCGGAATCCGAGACGGAATCCCGTTTCGGAATCCGAGACGGAATCCCGTTTCGGAATCCGAGACGGAATCCCGTTTCGGAATCCGAGACGGAATCCCGTTTCGGAATCCGAGACGGAATCCCGTTTCGGAATCCGAGACGGAATCCCGTTTCGGAATCCGAGACGGAATCCCGTTTCGGAATCCGAGACGGAATCCCGTTTCGGAATCCGAGACGGAATCCCGTTTCGGAATCCGAGACGGATCCCGTTTCGAATCCGAGACGGATCCCTTTCGGAATCCGAGACGGAATCCCGTTTCGGAATCCGAGACGGAATTCCGTTTCGGAATCCAAGACGGAATTCCGTTTCGGAATCCAAGACGGAATTCCGTTCCGGAATCCGAGACCGATCCAGTTTCGGAATCCGTGACGGATCCCGTTTCGGAATCCGAGACGGATCCCGTTTCGGAATCCGAGACGGATCCCGTTTCGGAATCCGAGACGGATTCCCGTTCGAATCCGAGACGGATTCCGTTCGGAATCCGAGACGGATTCCCGTTCGAATCCGAGACGGATTCCCGTTCGAATCCGAGACGGATTCCCGTTCGGAATCCGAGACGGATTCCCGTTCGAATCCGAGACGGATTCCCGTTCGGAATCCGAAACGGATTCCCGTTCGAATCCGAGACGGATTCCGTTCGAATCGAGACGGATTCCCGTTCGGAATCCGAGACGGATTCCCGTTCGGAATCCGAGACGGATTCCCGGTGGGAGTCCGAGACGGATTCCCGTTCGAATCCGAGACGAATTCCGTTCGGAATCCGAGACGGATTCCCGGCCGGAATCCGAGACGGAGTCCAGTTCGGAAGCCGAGACGGCTTCCCGTTCGGAATCCGAGACGGATTCCCGTTCGGAATCCGAGACGGATTCCCGTTCGGAATCCGAGACGGATTCCCGTTCGAATCCGAGACGGATTCCCGTTCGGAATCCGAGACGGATTCCGTTCGAATCCGAGACGGATTCCCGTTCGAATCCGAGACGGATTCCCGTTCGGAATCCGAGACGGATTCCCGTTCGAATCCGAGACGGATTCCCGTTCGAATCCGGGACGGATTCCCGTTCGGAATCCGAGACGGTTTCCCGTTCGAAATCCAAGACGGAATCCCGTTTCGGAGTCCGAGACGGAATCCCGTTCGGAATCCGAGACGGAATCTCGTTTCGGAATCCGAGACGGATCCATTTCTTGATATTTCAGACGGATTTATTTCACAATTTTTATTTAACAATTTTTCTGTTAGGAATAGTATGACTTATGTTCGGAATCCCAGCTGGGTCCACCTAAGAATGGCAGCCAGTTTCCGTTTGAAATCCCTAGCGGTTTCCGTTTGGAATCCCATCGAGTTCCAATCGAGTTCCGTTATGAATCCCAGTCGAAATCTCAGACGGATTTAATCCGAATTCCTAAGCGGATTTTATTGGGAATCCCAAATAGTTAACTTTATGTCGGAATCCCATCCGGATTACGTTTGAAATTCCAAATGGAATTCGTTTGAAAGCCTTATCTAATTGCAGAAGCTTTTTTTGTAAGAATTGAAGGAAGATGTTTCCTTTAACGATTTGATAATGAACTCTTATGATACTCGAGGAAGAGTCCTCATCTGATTCCAGGAAATCAAATGTAATTTTTTAATTAGGATCCACAAATATCAGTGGGGACCATTCGCCCAATGTTGGCTACAAAACAAGTCAATTAGGCTATCCATGAGGACACTCAGCGTTGGAACTAACAATCGAAATCAAAACAAAGTGTGTATGCAGTTGAACGGAACTCACTTTTGGTGTAAGCCGCGCTTAACATTTTCCTTTGAATTGTTCTGTCAGTCCGATCAGAATCTGTCAAAAATCAAGGTAAACAAAATCGTCAGCTGATCGCATCTGTCTTATGGATTGCCTTATTGAGATTCTCACGTCCGAATGTGTGAGTGGCGATAAAAGGAAAACAAACACTCCTAGATGATGCTACTCAGCAAAGTTTGGGTAAAATGAGTATATTTCCATATATTTTGACTCCTTCGCAACCATTGTGATGACTCGATCAATTTTGAGGTTATGAGCAGAAGGAAAACAAACATGTTTTTACACAAGCCGAATTGCACATCAGTGTGCGAGCGTTAAACGTCACTCATCTCTATTATGCGAGAGCGAGATACCTACCTGGACGTTTCATCGAAAATACGTTCTGTCGAAGGAGCATTTGATCGAAAGTGAATTGCAGCAAAGGGATTAGCGCGATATTTGGTCTATATAGCGTTTGGTTAAAATTCTCGGATGAAGCAATATTAAAAATGTATAATTTTGATTTCCTTTTTTAATTTTTCTTTGAAAAAATAGTAACTTACTGACAGCAGATATTCTTTCAAAAATAAAAATATTCTTCTCATAAATATCATTTACTCGTTTCGCTTCATATTCGACAGCTTATCCTCTCCCAGTTCCAGTACCAATCACGAGGCAATTCCCATCTTTATAGATTTTAAAAATTTGTTGATAACAGACTGCACGTGCAAAGATATAATTACATATTGTTTGATTAATATGTCGATATTTTGAACAAAATATGTGATATCTCTTGGTTATAATGCTTCCAAAGCTCCGAAAAGCTAAACCAAACAAATCCACCGAAAATGCACGTGAGAGCCAAAGTCAAACCGCACCCCGAAAATTCTGCATGACAAATCGTTTGTTTGATCTTCACCGCCCTTTTTCGTCTTTCTGCAGAGCTCAGACTTTGTGCTACCAAACGGAATTCTTCCAATCAGGGAAATAATTCAATCGATCCTTCTTCGCAAACAAAACCCTACCTCCCGAAACCGAAGCGGCCGACCGTCCTCCCGAGTCCCGTGATCGAAAGAAAAGAGATTCGGATGTTACTTTGAAAATTTCACACCGAATTCAAAATATTGACTTATGGCGAAACGGCCGGCCTCTGCGCCGTGCAGAGTTCTGTTTGGCCGCAATTTTTCTTCCCGCTATCGCTCGGCATCTATCTATTATTATGCTTGGGAACGGTCTCGAGCTGTGCCCACAAAGGGCTTCCCATCTACACGCTTGAATGCTTCCGAGTGCAGAATCGGAAAATGTGTAGCATTTTTTCAATTAAATTGAATTTGCACCTCATCGGGCCACTGACTGCCGAATTCGAAATCGGAGGCGGAACATCTGAAAGGGTTTCGCGTAGCCAATCACCGGATCGATCCATCATCATTCCACAGAGAAATGTGCCGGCCACAGACAGTGCCAACTGTTGACATTCGCAGATGAATTGCGGGAAAAAGGGTTGCCGCTCTGTCACTGAAAGGAAAGGTGATAAATCATTTCGGCGATCGAGCGATTTTGTGACGGGTTGTCACGTTCGACGTCGGTAGCAAACGGATCATAGGAGAATCTGTCATTCGACAGAAAATTCAGATTGTGTCCTTGAACAAAAGTGAGAATATTTCGAAATATGGTTCATTGCAAAAAATATCATTTTCACGCGTTATGGAACGTACACACGGTCAAGCAGTTTGACCAACATTGACTCCACCTCTTGTTCATTCAAACATCCATCAAGTTTTAGCAAAAGCGGCACGAACAATCAATTTATTCGACCAACACGAACGACCGAAGCGCCAACTTGAGCACCAACAATCAAAAAATATATGGGGGTTTGTGCAACTTCACTACAAATGCTCAAACATGTTCGGCGAACCTTGACTCCACCCCCGACAACTCAAACCAAAATCAAACCGTTTTAATTTTTCCAACCGAGCCGCCAACTGTCAAATGGTTGTTCGAACAACTTTACACACGTTCAAACAAAGCAGCAACCGAAGCGTTTTCTTGGGGGCGGAGTCAATGTTCGTCAAACTGCTTGACTGGTGTGTACGTTGCATTATGATCTTTTCTAAGATATTGGAATTTCATTCCAGTTCAGAACACGAGGTATCTTCAGTCGAACTTCAAACTTGCGCAAAATACCTTTTCTAAACGATGAAGAACTACGACATCAAGACGTTGAAACTCAAACTCAAAATATATCAATTCTAAACCTTCGTTCATCCAGCACCTAAAATCCCCCAGTGATCAAGATTTACGCTTTGACAGTTGTTTGCCAACAAACATCGGTTCCCTGTCTAATTTAATCGATTATCGGACTCAATGATCACATCTTCATTAGAGATACTGCCGCGGTAAGAAGAAGGACCAACCTAGAACTGTCCCACAGACTCCCGCGGGACACCCAAGCTACCAGGCCGACGAAGATGAAGACCAAACCCGACAACGGGAGTGGATTGATTGGAAATTCAAATTTAATCTCGACGTGGCCCGACCTGCGTGATGGCAGCGGTATGCCGCCGACCCTATTGACAGTTTCGGAAATTGTGAATGGGACCAGAGATCTTGTTTGAGATTGAATAATCGAGATAAATTTGGGCTCGAATGGAGACTGTCCCACGAAATGTTCCTTCTCGGGGTGAAGTAGAGGTTTTCTACTTTGTTTTCGGATAAGAATCTTGCGGCATCGTGAGTTCGCTATCGATTGAGATTGTGACGATGCGATGTTTAGTATCATGTTACCTGGCGCTGGCTGCGATATCAACGCTGGCTGGCCGGCGCTGATCGATTGCAGATATTGGGTGATAATGTCCGAGTAGTGCGTGTTTCTGTTGGTCCCTTCGGTCGGACTTGTACGGTTCAAATAAAATGCTTTTGCAACTGTGTGTACCTCTAGCGCTGAGAATAAAACGATAAGATCTTATGTGAACTCGGTGAATCTGATAAGTCGCCATGTTAGCGATCATTCTGGTAGCTTCTCTAACTGTCAAATTCAGCAATTTACTGACTTAATCTTCAGAATTGGCCTTGGTTAATTGAAGACACTATAAAAAAGGCAGGAAATGTTCCAATTAGAATTCCAAATTTACTGTCAACTTCATTCCAATCGAGGATTTGTTAAAAGCTATTTCAATTTTCACAAATACACGTGTTTTAATTATTATTTTGGTAACAATGCAATTAATTTATGTTTATTTATTTAGCAATGCAATCATATTATTCGGCAACTCGGCCGTATGAAAACCATTTTTTTGTTAAATATCTTGGCTGTGCATATGCATAAACGGAATTTTCAGCCAAATAACTAGACGGCTAAACGACTTTTTGGCAAAAAAAAAACAAATCAGCCGAACGACACTTTTCGCAGAAAATGCCATTTGCCAAAATGGTTGTTTTGAAGAATGGAAATTATTGGACACCATTTGTGGAAGAAAGACGCCAAGAATGGAAATTATTTGTCCATTTGGACGCCTTTCTGCCTGGCATTTTTGGTCAAATGATCTATTCGGTCAAACGACTTTTTCGGCCGAACGGCATTTTCAGTCAAAGGACCAGTTATGCCGAATGCTCCTTTCGGCGAAATTACATTTTCAGTCAAACCATCTTCGACCTAATGATAGTTTCAGATAAACGTTCAGTTTGGCTCGGCTAAATGGAATTTGGCTAGATGAATTTTGGCTTGAAGGCCAGTATCGACTTAAAAATAGAGAGATTACGGATTTTAGTTCAATGGTCATTTGAATCATTTGTTTGAGAAACTGCATAAGTCCATTTTACACTATTTCGAGAAAACAACAAAAAACTGTAATGAAAACTCATATGTGAATATGTACGTTATGTGGAAGATATTGATTTGGAGAATGTATTGGAGGTAACAACTTTCCCTTCGATGGGACTCGAACCCATGACCCTACAGTACGCTAGACTGGTGCTTTAACCAACTAAGCTACGAAGGACCTCCGTCGGCCTTCGCAATCTAGCGGCTACTGAATGAGCTCGAAATTCCCAAATTGGACGCATAGTCAAATCACTCTCAATCCATTTCTCAAGCCAATACTTCCACATGTGTATATTACATGTTCACATTAGAGGAGCGTGAGTATTTAGAATGTCTGGCGGCTATACACATTCTTCATCAGCAACTGTACTGATCAAGTGAGGTTGTACAAGCTATTTGCCAGTCGGTCGTCAAGCTCAGACCCGACCGCATTGCGTAGGCAAGAGCACGCCACTCAGGTTCAGTTTAATCAAAGTTAATTGCCTATTTCCGGGGATTAGGCAATTAGGCACCCCGGCCCGCAATTAAGCAATACATCAGGGGGGACTATTGAGAACGCTCACGCTTCTTTTTTTTTTTTACAATGGAGAATGCATTTACACACTAACCCAGTACACGTGCATTGTAGTTGCCAAACTACCACACGGAAGTGTACTGGAGTGTCGGACTCGACCATACCGGTAAAACCGACTAAACTCCCTTGGGCTCCACCATCGTTTCCCCCAGGAACTAAATCCCAGTACTACTTCTGGGGGATGGCAGTTGTTGGCACAGCTTTGGAGAAAATGTTTCGGACGATCTCATAGCACGACTCGTTTATGTTTTGCACATGAGTCAGCTTTTTAGCTGCAATTCAATTAAGTCCAATTAATTCCAGTTTTTGTTTGTGATTGTGTTGTTACTTACATTTCTAGTCCTTAAGGTTAATTTGTCCACTGTCCAACAATTTTTACTTAATTTTAACTAATTTATAAGCAATGACAATATGATTTTAATTCAATTTTCAAGTTGTAGGCATATTTTGACTAACTTGTGGTATGTGACTATTTCTATAGGTAAATATAGCAAGCTCCTGTATGACAGCCGAGACGCATAGATACGATGACATTCACTGCATTATGCTGCGAGTGGATCGAGTGACCCTTTCGAAACGGGGTGCTGGTTTATCGCCGTTCGTGACCCGTATTGCTCGAAGTTATCTTCAGCGGTACTACCGACCTTCAGAACCGCCAGCTTGGCGATTGACCGAACCAGCACTCCTGCATTGGCTGTCTCCACTTCAGCATTCCGTACGCGCCCGTCACGTCCCGGAAACACACGTAGTACACGTCCTCTCAGCCACCCATTCCGGATACGGTCTTCGACTACTACTACCAAATCTCCAACTTCAACGGGCTTGTGATCTCTGAACCATTTCGTGCGCCTGGTGATCGTAGGGAGATATTCCTTGACCCAGCGACTCCAGAACCTATCCAGCAGTTGTTTGCATAGGTCCCAGTTGCAGCGCGCACCCGAACATTCAACGATTGGACCCCTTGCCGGCTGATTTACTCCGCTAGTACTAAGCATCAGGAAGCAATTAGGGGAAAGTGCTTGTTGCTCCTCGGACTCGATTGGCAGGTAGGTAAGTGGTCTCGAGTTAACTATTGATTCAGCCTCGATTAAAAACGTGCGAAGGGTTTCGTCGTCCGGCTTGCCCCCTATGGAAATTGATGCCAGTGCGCTTTTGACCGACCGGACCATGCGTTCCCAAGACCCCCCCATATGCGGTGTCGATGGAGGATTGAAACGCCACTGCGTATCCGTATTAGTGAACGTACTGGCGAGGTTACTGTTGATTCTCTTCAGCTCTTCCTTCAGATCGCGGCTTGCACCCACGAAGTTGGTTCCCCGATCGCTGAAAATTTCCCTCGGAGCCCCCCTCCGTGCGACGAATTGCCTTACCGCCATCTTGCAGGACTCTGTAGTCAGGTTATGCACCACCTCAAGATGCACTGCGCGGATGGTCAAGCAGGTGAACAACGCGACCCAACGTTTTACCTCGCTACGTCCCTGCTTAACCAGCATCGGCCCGAAGTAGTCAACGCCGACATAGGTGAATGGTCGCACATGTGACACCGTCCTTGCTTGTGGAAGCGGAGCCATTCTCGGGATCTCCGGCGCTGCCCTGTAAATCTTGCACCACTGGCAATGTTTTCCGGCCTGCTTGAAAACAACTCTCATTTCCGACACATGAAACTTCTGGCGCATCTCGTTGACCGCAGTTTCAGGATTGCAATGCTTGTGCTGCCGATGATACCAATCGACAAGAAGCTTTGTTCCCTCATGTCCTTTGGGAAGAATGACCGGGAACTTGAAATCGAAGGACACCTGTTGTGCACCTGCAATCCTGCCGTCCATCCGTATGACACCTTGCTCGTCCAGAAAGGGTGAAAGTTTGAGGATCTTGCTAGTTTTCTTAAGTCTCTGTTGTTCACCAGCGGGAAGTTCTTGGTTTTTCTTCAGAATAACAAGCTCGTCCCCGAAAGCCTCGTGCTGGATTTGTTTGAAGACGGTTGTCTCCGCACGCAGCAGTTCGCCCCGATTTAACCATTCCGTGTTGCTTGGTGATTGCTTTTTTGCCTTGCAACGAAGATTGTCCACGAACCGGCGTACGTAGGATACAGCACGGACCAGGCGCTCCCATTTTGAAAACCGTTCGTACTGCAGCAGCTCTTCCCTGGCTACTTCAAGGTGAAGATGAATCGGACGAAGTTCTTCCGAAGACTCCTCTTCTTTTGTTGTTTGCTGTGGCCACGAATTCGGGTGCTCGTATAGTATAGATTTTGGAGCTTGGAACCAGCGACTGCTGGAGGTGATATCGAGACCTTTTCCCCACTTTGTGGCCTCGTCAGCGACATTCATACGCGATGGTACCCAACGCCATTCATCGACCTGCGTAAGATCGTGGATTTCTGTCAACCTGAATGCGACAAATTGCCGATATTTCCTGGGATCTGCCCGCAACCAAGAGAGAAAGGTACAGGAATCACTCCAGAACGTTTTGCGACGGATTGGAAGTGTGTGGTTCTCAATGACGGATTTCGAAAGTCGGGAATCGACAGCAGTTTCAGGGGGGCAACCTTCGTTTTCGCTGACACCAACGAGCATCGAACTCTTGTTTCTTCAACGATTCGGAAATATGCTACGGCTGCAAAGGCTTCCTCGGAAGCGTCTACGAAAATGTGCAGCTCGGCGGTTCTGTAGCCTTCAGAAGAGTAGCCAGGGAAGTAGCAACGTGGGATTTCGACTTGATTCAGCTGCTGGAGTAACTTGACCCATCGCTTCCACTGCTCAAGCAGTGTGTCACCAATGCGTTCATCCCAACCAAGTCCAGAGCGCCAGATATGCTGCACAAGCACTTTTCCGTGGATGACGAAGATGGCTACCAGTCCGATGGGGTCGAAGATGCTCATCACAGTGCGCAGAACTTCTCGTTTGGTTGGAACAGCGCCATCCGAAAGTAGAGCCTGGATTTCTTCTCGGAAAACACCTTGAAAAACAAAGACATCCGGTTCAGGCTTCCAGACCATTCCGAGAACGTGTTCGTAAGCGTCGGACCTGTCAATCCAAACTTTTTCCATCATTTCTGTTGGCTGTTCCCCGACCCGTGTGAGAACGTAACTAGAGTTCGACAGCCAATTTCGAATCACGAATCCGGCCTTGGAGTGCACTAACTTGACCTGTTCTGCTAGCTCCACTGCTTCCTGCTCGGTGTCCACGCTGCACAGAAAATCGTCTACATAATGGCGTTTCGTGATTGCCTCCGCTGCCCGCGGAAACTCTTCGGAAAACTCTTCGGCATTCCGATTTTTGACGAATTGAGCTGCAGAAGGTGAGCAGGTGGAGCCGAACGTTGCTACGTCCATGACGAACACCTCGAAGGGCTTGGAGGGATCGTCCCGCCACAGGAACAGCTGTGCCGATCGGTCCTCAGGCCGAATCAAGATCTGGTGGAACATCTCGCAGATGTCAGCGCTGATGGCCACCTCAAACTGGCGAAACGAAGACAGAACCGCCGGAAGCGGTAAGAGGAAGTCCGGACCAGAAAGAAGAGCAGAATTGAACGAGTGCCCTTGGACTTTAGCGGCCGCGTCCCACACTAATCGAACCTTGTTCGGCTTCCTTGGGTTTGTAACGACGTTCAACGGCAGAAACCAGGTCCGCTTGGGGTCGAAACTGGCAAATTCCTCCGGACTAGCCTTATGTGCGTATCCCTTGGCTTGGTATTGTGTAATCTGGATCTTCACGTTGATGTATAGGACGGGCCTTGATGCTAGGCGGCGCTCGAGACAGCGGAACCGGTTTTCCGCCATGGGCCGACTATTCGGGAATTCCACGTGGTCGCACTTACACAGCAAGCCTGTCTGGAACCTCCCTGATTCCGTCCGTACAGTAGTCTCTTCCAGAATTTGACGGGCACGTCGATCATCGTCGCTCTCTTTCGTGGAAGTTACAGCACCCGCACTTTCCAAAGCAAAGAACTCCTTCACTAGGTCGTGGAGCTCTTGATCGGGCGAACGAACGGAAATGTGAAACAGCTGATGGGTGGACTGGACCACTTCGCCGCACGTGCTTCCATAGACTGTCCAGCCCAGCCTGGTTTTGGCTGCGATCGGACTGCCTCTAATTCCTTCTCTACTTTTCCGTGTTGCCATCACAAACGAATTATCCAAGCCGATCAGGATCGTGGGAACGGCGGTCGCGTAGCTTTGGACAGGTAGTCCTTGTAGATGGGGAAATTGATTGGTAAGTTCACTGAAGGCCAATGACTGGGCCGGAAGGTTAAGACTCTTCACAGTATGCACTTCCTTCAAGTCGAATCTTGTGGTATTTGTCGTACCCGAAATCTGCAACTTTATCAGCTGTGATTCGTCTTCCACCCGCTCAACTCCACTGGTCCACTGCAAACAGAGGGGATGTACGTTGCCGGTCACGCCGAGCTCTGCAGCTACCTTCGCTTCCACCAGAGTTCTGGATGAGCCGTCGTCGAGAAAGGCGTACGTCCTGATTGTTTTGCCATTCCCGTGTAGCGACACCGGGAGAATCCGGAACAGGACGGTTTGCTTGGGCTGACGATGAACGGTAACTGTGCTTGTAGTTGCTGGGTTTTCGGTTGCTCGAGATAATTGTGGATTCCCGGGATGTAGTAGCATGTGGTGCCGATCCTCACAACCATTCTCCCCACAGTTGCTTGCCTTGCATGGGAATCTGCCGTGAGAACCCAAACAACGACGACAGAGGAACCGCTCCTGAACCAATTTCCAGCGATCTTCGAGAGTCATCTTGCGGAAGCTGTAGCAATCCTTGATTTTGTGACCGTCCTTCTGGCAGGCTACACACGGCTTCGGCTTGTTCTCCTTGTGATTGGCTGCTACACTTTCCACTGCCTTCTCCTCAGAAGTGTGCATAAACATCTTCTCCTTCGTCTTCGGTTTTTCTTGCTTGCCATGTCCATCTGCTTCACAGAGAAACGTCACCTCACTGGCGGCTGTCACAATCTGGTCCATGTAGTTGCCAAACGTAGTAAGATCGGCGTTCACATGTTGGCGCTTGAAGAGTGACCAGTTTAGCTTGAGGGTGGCTGGCAATTTACTCACCAACTCCTGAAGCAACAAGGGATTCGAAAGGTGATCGTGAAAACCCGCTGCTTGGAGGTGGCTACAAAGGTTTTTGCACGCCAAACCGAAACCGATCAGGCTCTCCAGGTGTTCAGGCTTGGGGGTTGGCGTTGCACGTAGCTTGGATAGTAGCGATTTGATGATCTGCTCTGGGCGTCCGTATAGAGTTTTTAACGTGTCGATGATCAGCGGCACGGATGTAGGATGCATCAGATGGCTTCGAACAGCCTCCAACGCGTTTCCTTTGAGGCACCGCTGCAACCGCATAAGGTTTTCGCCATCGGAATAGCCACACATGTCGGTCGTATTTTGATAGCAGCTCAGGAACAACGGCCACTCGACTGGATCACCGGCGAAAGCAGGAAGCTCTCTGGGCACGACGTGTCTGGCGGCGAGTTGCTGTGAGGTTGGACCACCGAATAGTTGTCGGCGGGGAACATCGTGGGCGACGGACAGATTAGCGACGTTGGGAACAGATGTGGGAACCATCGATGACATAATTGGAGACAATCGAGATGAAACTGTATACACGGAGAGGGAGTAGATTGAGCTTGGGGCGTACTCATATGCGCAGGAACAAATGGTAGAATGGGGGAAGTAAGCATGGTCCGGTGGCCGGAGGGGGAGTTTTATTCATTTGTTCAATAGCTCGGGTCGGAAGATATGCATCGACCGAGCTTGCAACATTCAGTTGCGGTGCGAATGTGGTAGTAGTATTGAAGCGCGTTTGACTTACCGAGCTGGTGACCCTGGTGTTACCGTCGGTGGTCGGAAAATCGTAAGCAACGTTGGGCGCTAGCCGAGGAACATTCACCGTTGATGATTGCGTCGGCTGGAATCGCCGAGCTTCGTCCGGAATTTGATCTGGATCCTGGATTTGATGGGGTGTCTTGGCCATCAGCCGCTGCTGGATACAGTCCGCCCGTTTCTGCAGCTCGCTCAGCTGCTCCATTAACCCCTCCGGTGTGTGAGTTGCCGAGATGGAAAAATTCACTTCAGTCGGCAACGGATGATGATCCGTCGGTAACGTTATGAAGCCACCTACGGCGCCCTCACAGTCGGTTGTGCTGTTTACAGCAGTCGTTTGTTCGTTGTTCTTAGCTAGCAAATGTGCGAGCCGACGACGAGTTGGGACAAACGATGAGCCAGTAGCATGCGGTACCTTCGACGTCACTTGATCCACTGGGTTCGTGTTGATTGATAACGATTGCATGTCCAGCACACTCGATACATCCGTGATAATGGCACTAGTTGTAACTGGAATCGCTGGAGTAACATCCTTGGGAATTGTGCCGGTCCGGGACTGAGTAACCACGGGAATCACTGGTGGTCCGGTGGTGGTACTGGTAGTCGGGACTAACTGGCTCTGCACCCACTCGTGAGTCCTCTGCGAACTGCCATGGGAAGATCGACGAGTTTTGCCGCTACTGCTACCTTCTCCATCCTCAAGCTGGGCCTGGAGGATTTCATACTTTCTGGCGAGGAATTCCTTCTCAAGACGCTTCTCCTCCTCGAGCCGCTGCAGCTCGAGAGAAGCACGTAAAGCACGGGAGCTAGTCTTCGATGATTTGCTTCTTCGAGAACGCGTGACGGTCGATGCACCATGAGCATTCACGACCGGATCATTTGATCCTTCTTGATGAATGACCGAGTTGAGGTTAGGATCACTTTCCCGCTGCTGGTCTGTGCATCCCGACTGCTGCTGCTCGGTCGGTCCTCCTCTGCCGCGAATATTTGCGGAATTCGGCATCTCCGCGAGATTTCTTGCTAGAAATCTAAAAAGTTTGTTGGCACAGCTTTGGAGAAAATGTTTCGGACGATCTCATAGCACGACTCGTTTATGTTTTGCACATGAGTCAGCTTTTTAGCTGCAATTTAATTAAGTCCAATTAATTCCAGTTTTTGTTTGTGATTGTGTTGTTACTTACTAAGGGTATGCGATAACACATTTTTTCCTGACGAAACGAAACGAAACGAAATTTGAAATGCTATTGTTGGTTCGGAACGAAACGAAACGAAATTCAGATTTACTTCCGATACTTCGAAACGAAACGAAATTGAGGTCCATTTGATTCGAAATTTTTCGAAACGAAACGAAATTTAAAAAAATTTCCGCGGAATTTTTATTGAATAGTTTTTTTTTTGCTTTATATACATAATGCAAAAAGCTAATAAAAAGAATACGAATAAAAAAAAATTAATTTTCTTTAATATTGTTAAAGAAAAATATTGTTACCCAAATTCCATAGGTAGAATCTAGCTTAATTTTACAAAAGGACATAAGTAACAGATCAGTTTTGCACCTGCCTCTTTATCATAAACAACGTAAAAATATTCATCGCTTAATATTTCCAACAGGCCTCAGTAAAAATAAATTACAGCTGATTTTTTAACTGCAATCAACAGATTTCATATTTATTGGATCTGTTCATCATTTTGAAAAGTATTACAGATTCAAAGTGCCACCCTTCCATTTCAATCGACCTCTTGAATAAAGTCTCCAGGCAAATTTCCAACCAAATTCATGAAGATTTATTGAATCTGTGAGACCTTCCATACAGCTGTTGGTTGCAGTAGTACACACTTAATTTTTTTACCGGGATGTCAGCAAAATGGTCAACTTTTACCGAGATTCGCACAGACGTGCCCCAGCAAACATTCTAAATTTTTACTGAGGTCTGATGGAAATATTAAGCGAGCATTTTTTTTTGGTTATGGTAAGGGGCATTCATCCATCATTTTTTCTCGGCCTTTGAAGATAAGCGAAAATCGTGACTGCTAGACGAAAACCTTTTTCGTTTAATCTCTTCACCTCTCACTCACTTTTTGTGAGAACGATTAGAAAAATTCTATGGTGCGCTAATGGGAGTCGCTGTGAGATGCTCTTACTCTAGCAACACCATTACGCTATCTGCATGTAGGCATTAGGTTACAAACGTCCCGGATTATGCGCGACAGTTCCGGGTTCAGCATACTTGCCTCACATTGCCTGGCGCTCCGGAAAACGTTCTTCATTCCATGATGAATCTGTAAAGCCTGGAAATTCAAACCATTGGAAATAGAATGTAAAAAAACTATAACAGATCTGAATAATTAAGAGAACTTGAACCATACTGCAGTTGAGGGTCTTGAGGGTCTACTGAAATTATAGGATGAAGGTAATTTTGAGTATCCAAACAATTTTCACAATAATCAAAATACACAATCAGTTTTTATTTCTGCAGCTCAGCATAATAAAGAACAGACTTCCTACAAAATACGGTTATTTGCTGTGTTTTAGCAATAAAAAATAGGCATGTTTGCTGAAAGCTAGGACATGATGTGGCAATTCAATCGTGTCTGCCTTGTTACTATTCAGTCGGTAGATCTGATGAGGTGGTTGCCAGTGTAACCAAATTAATTTGGTACAGAACCTTCCATACAATATGTTTCAAAAATCGATGTTTATCTTCCTCGATAGAAACTATCTAAACTCAATAGAAATATCCATTATTTATGTAAAAGAAGCGAAAGTTACAAGCACAAAAGATTTCACTAGAAAAAATATAACTGCTAGATGGAAAAAAAATGAATATAATGCTTAAAATCAACAGTTATAAAAAATTTCAGACCTTGAGAACAATGTATAAGCCTTTAGCTGTTAAATGTAAACTAATTTTATGCCACCAAACTAGAACGCAGACATTTACGTTTATTGCTAAATATTAGGGAGAGTGCTAGTAATGGACCCCGTGCGTATAATGGACCCCCTGAACAAAAACCAAAAGTTAACACTGGAATCAAAGATTTCCTGCAAATTACCATTGGATAAAGTTGCTTCACATATCATGGTAGTTTTTTTTTGTCTTTATTTAAGAGACTTGCAGAAATCATCGTAGTTGATTTTGGCGTGCCAATGAAATAAGTCTCAAATGGTGTTTGGGGCCCTCCTTAGCCGTGTGGTAAGACGCACGGCTACAAAGCAAGACCATGCTGAGGGTGGCTGGGTTCGATTCCCGGTGCCGGTCTAGGCAATTTTCGGATTGGAAATTGTCTCGACTTCCCTGGGCATAAAAGTATCATCGTGCTAGCCTCATGATATACGAATGCAAAAATGGTAACTTGGCTTAGAAACCTCGCTGTTAATAACTGTGGAAGTGCTTAATGAACACTAAGCTGCGAGGCGGCTCTGTCCCAGTGTGGGGATGTAATGCCAATAAGAAGAAGAAGAAGAAGGTGTTTGTAAAAGTTTTTTTTTCCATCAAATTTTCACGGTAGGTAATCATACAATCTATATCTATATCTATATCTATATACATACATAAAAATGAATTTCTGTCTGTCTGAACCTTATAGATTTCGAAACTACTGAACGGATCGGCGTTAAAGTTTGTATGCAGAGGTTTTTGGGGCCGGGGAAGGTTCCTAAGATGGTTCGAGATCCCTCCCTCCTTTGGAAAAGGGGGCTCCCATACAAACGAAACATCAATTTCTTCATAACTCAAGAATTATTCAGAAAATAAATCAATTTTAGGCGAAACGAAGTTCGTCGGGTCTGCTAGTGTTGAATAAGCATAATGATTATAAAAATCGATGAAAGACCCGGTAAATTTTCGTATTTTTGTCATTTCAACCCATCGGGGCAAATAGAAATGCGTGGTGCGGGGCAAGTTGAAACAACGGTTCAAAACGTCACCCTCGCAATTTAAAATGAATTTTTTTTTTCAGAATTCACATTGGTCCGTAAATACATTCGGATAATATAAATTTATAAAAAGGTCCAAGCTTCTGAAAATAAATTTAATAAATTTTCGCCCATTCCGTCATGAATACAACCCACCTGCAATTTCCACTAAAGAATAGAATTAAAAGGGGTCATGTTCAAACTGTCTTGTTTTGAGATTCTTAAGCTACTTGTCCTCGTAGTGAGCACTGACTTTCACTTCCCTACTCCCCTATTTCTTCAATCGAGGGATTTGTGAGAGATATGCTGGTTAATTAATGTGAATTTACGAAGAAGCCACAAATGAATTGATCAAGCGCACAATTCAAGCGAACTAAATAATTAACCATCCTGAACAGTAATCCGAGTAAATATCAAGATGGAAAATACAAGAAGGATTTGATTTTCAAAATTCTAGAACAAAGCCTACTATTTTATCACTTTTCCTTAACAGGAGACAATTTTGAGCTAACGTCTGAAAGATATTCAAAATCATCAGAAGTTTACATCAACATTTACATGGGACTCTTATGAGTGTCCTGGCAGTACAGTCACCAAACCAACCTTGTGCATTTTGAGTTTCACTGAGTACCCATTTTTTTTTTGATACGGCAAAATTGGCTAATGTCTGTATATAGCGCAGTGTTTCAACTTGCCTCGAGACGCGGGGAAGTTGAAACGGTACATATAAAAATATAATTTTAGTATACTAACTATTTATAAGAAAGTTTGGTAAGGTTGCTAATTTTTTATGTATATTCTTTGCCCCGAACTAGCAAATGCCGCAAACGAACTAAAAATTTATCAAAGAATGATTTTTTAATTTAAAGATGTTAACGATCATTCAGTATTTTGCGTTCGATCATTTAGTAGTTTGTCAATAACACATTCCAGAAGCTGAATTTCAAAATATGTTGTAAGGTGGTCTTCTAGTGCGAAGGTTTTTCTACAACTTTGCCTAATAGTTCGTTATTAGTATTCAACTAATAACGGAGAGCGCTAGTTGCAGTAACTTAAACTAAATGATTGGAATTTTGTTATCATTTAGTCTAAGTTACTGAAACTTTAGCTATAACTCCGTTACTAGTGGAATTCAAGCAACGAATCATTTGACAGAGTTATAGAAAAACCTTCGCACTAGAAGTCCTTACAACATATTTTGAAATTCAGCTTCTGGATTGTGTTATTAACGAACGAACGCAATGATCGAACGCAAATTACTGAATGATCGTTAACATCCTTGTTTTTAATAGCACAACAAAGCTCAACTTAAAAAAAAACCGTTTCAACTTGCCCCGATGTACCTTATAAAATTTTAAATAGAGTTTGAATGGCTTTATGCAGCGGCGCAGCCGAATTTTTTTACGATATGAAATTTCGAAATTCCGCGAAATTCCGTTTAATTTCGTTAAAAGCATGATTTTTCCGTCGAAATTTTTGAAATTAATCGAAACGAAACGAAATCAGAAAATCAGATTTCGCCATACTAAAATTCCGCGAAATTCCGCGGAATTTCGTTTCGAATGCCCTAAAACGAAATTTTTCGAAATACCGCATATGCTTATTACTTACATTTCTAGTCCTTAAGGTTAATTTGTCCACTGTCCAACAATTTTTACTTAATTTTAACTAATTTATAAGCAATGACAATATGATTTTAATTCAATGTTCAAGTTGTAGGCATATTTTGACTAACTTGTGGTATGTGAATATTTCTATAGGTAAATATAGCAAGCTCCCGTATGACAGCCGAGACGCATAGATACGATGACATTCACTGCATTATGCTGCGAGTGGATCGAGTGACCCTTTCGCAACGGGGTGCTGGTTTCTCGCCGTTTGTAACAGCAGTACTAAACGTACTCGCTCATTCTCGCTCACACAGGCACCCGTCCCATGCGAGTCTGACTTGGGTGCTCGCTCTATCGCACCCTCAAACACACCCTACATACTCTGTTGCACCTCTGTCATGCCGTGCGGGTCTAACTTGTGTGCCCACCCTTCTCATGCCATGTGGGTCTAACTTGTATGCCCACCCAAACCCTTGATTCATGCTCATACACTCCATGCTTGCACACACGCTAACGCTCCTATGGGTCTGACTTGTGTGCCCACCCTTCTCATGCCGTGCGGGACTAACTTTTGTGCCCACCCTTCTCATGCCGTGTGGGACTAACTTGTATGCCCACCTTTATCGTACCATGTGAGACTGCTCACCTCTTTCATTCAGTTCGCGCTGACACATACTTCTCTAGTCATTCGACCTAACACTCCCTCTGGCATCCCTTGTGGGACATTTCACTTAGGTTCCCACTTCTGACATACCATGTGAGTCTGACTCACCTCGTTCATGCCACATAAGAGGAGCTCAACTCAACTTAACTCATTCCTTTCGTATCATATGAGACTGACTTGGATGCTCACCCAAACTCCTCTGCCACGCCGCGGTATGTTAATAGTCATAGGGGCCACCATGCCTGCGCTATTCCCAGCGCGGGGTTTGTGGTCCATACATACACCTATTCATTCACACTTCTGCCATGCTTCGAGGTGACGATCTCGGTTGCCACCCGCTGCGCCATTACCTCTGCATGGGCAGACCATTCACACACTTCTCCGCGTTCGGCACTTTCGCTCTAACTAACTAATCACAAGTTAGTCATGCTTGTCGATTGTTGCTCGGCGCGCCAGATTCTCTGCAAGCTGCAGGCAATCTGAGTGGTTGCAGTCGAGACTGCGTTCCACTTCTCCACCGCTTGACACATCTTCTGGATAAGATTATCCGGAGTTGTGTCCCGGCCGCAAACGTCTAGCATTGCTCTTCTTTCGACGAGGACATACGAACAGTATGTGCTCTGCAGTTTCGTCAACACCTGGGCAGTCAGGGCAGACGGGGACCTCCACGTGCCCAAACCTGTGGTGGTACTGTCGGAAACAGCCATGGCCTGACAGGAATTGTGTCAGATGGAAGTGAACCTCCCCATGGGGTCTCCCCACCCAGCTTGATATGTTAGGAATCAGCCGGTGGGTCCACCTACCTTTCGAGGAGTTATCCCACTCGCGCTGCCATCTGGCAACCGAAGTCACCCTGGTACGCTCGCGGGCTCCTCTGGTGCCACGTAGGTCAAAACACTCCTCTTCTTCCCGGATGACCAGCCCGACTGGCATCATACTCGCTATCACGCAGGATGCGTCGTGCGATACCGTGCGGTAGGCCGATATCACCCTGAGACACATCAAGCGGTAGGTGCTCTCCAGTTTCTGCAGGTAACTGGTTACCCCCAGTGCTTTTGCCCAGGACGGGCCGCCGTACCTAAGAATAGATGCAGCAACGCCTGCCAGTAGCCTACGTCTACTGGCGCACACCTTGGAGCTGTTGGACATCATCCTCGATAATGCCGCCACAGCAGTCGAAGCCTTCTTGCACGCATATTTGACATGGCTACCGAAGGTAAGCTTGTCGTCTATGATGACCCCAAGAATCTTCAGACTCCGCTTTGAAGTGATCGCGACGTTTCCCACGTGTACAACTGCATGTTGTGCCGACTTACGGTTGCTGACGATAACCACCTCCGTCTTATGTTGAGCGAGCTCAAGGCCTCTCGCACTCATCCAGTCCGCCACAGTGCTGATCGCGTGTTCTGCGGTTAGCTCTACTTCGGGATTGACTCCCGTAGACCTCTAGGGTTACATCGTCACCAAAGCCGACGATCTTCACACCAGGAGGGAACTTCAGCTTCAGAACCCCGTCATACATCAGGTTCCATAGTACCGGGCCCAAGATTGACCCTTGCGGGACCCCTGCGGTAATAGGAACACTTTTCTGACCGGCATCGGTCTCGTATAGCAGCACACGGTTCTGGAAGTAGCATTCCAAGATCCGGTACAGTCCCACCGGCAGGCTAAGCCGGTGTAACGAGAGCGCGATGGCATCCCAGCTTGCGCTGTTGAATGCGTTCTTCACGTCCAGTGTCACCAACGCACAGTATCGAATTCCTCGCCTTTTCCGTTGGATCGCTACCTCTGCAGTCTTGAGGACTGAATTGATAGCGTCCACCGTGGACTTACCCTTTCGAAAACCAAACTGGTTACTCGACAGAAGCCCCCTTTGGTTTTGGCCATCACGATCCTATAGGCGTCACCCCACGGATTCGCATTGGCACCCTCGCACAGGTTGTCGAAGCACGCTCTCTTGCTGCTCTTAATGGCTTTGTTAAGGGCCAGTCTCGCAGCTTAAAACACTTCCCGGCGGACCGCTCTTTCCTCCTCGGTGCGGGCTCGTTGCGTCCTACGTCTAGCCTTGAGGCAGGCTGATCGTAGGGCTGCAATTTCGGCACTCCACCAGTATACCGAGCGTCTGCCATTTCTTGGCAGGGCTTTCCTGGGCATAGTAGCATCGCACGCGCGTGACAGGACAGGTACCAGCGCATCCCCGCTTAGACTGTCGGTGTTGGCCTCCAGTCTCAGGGCCTCGGTGAAACTTCGCTGTCAAAGTGATTGGTCTTCCACCCACGGACTTGACAAGGATCACCCGCCCTCGGACGCTGCACACCATAGTTGATCTTGAAGCGAATTGCTAGGTGATCACTATGGGTGTAGCCCTCGTCTACCCTCCAGTCCAGGTCCGAGACCAGACTGGGGCTGACAAACGTTACATCTATCCATGAGGAGGGCTACTGGCTCCGTCATTGACAAGCACTGCGTCGAGTTTTGCAAGTACCTCGAGTAACGCTTGTCCCCTCTGATTGGTGCAGCGGCTGCCCCATTCCACTGCCCAAGCATTAAAGTCTCCCGCTATAACGAACGGGCTCCGACCTACTTGGTCGGCCGATAGCCTGTCGATCATCTGGTTGAACTGTTCCATTGGCCACCTTGGTGGGGCGTAGCAGCTACAATAGAACACCCCATTGATCTTGGCTATCGCGACACCCTCCGCGGAGGAGTTGAACTCTTGAACGGGGTACCTTCCCGTTGTGCAGATTGCCGCCGACCTAGACCCGTCCGCCACCCAGTTGCCATTGCCGGCAGGGACGTTGTACGGGTCGGACAGAAGGGCGACATCGATCCTCGACTCCGAGACCGCCTGCCACAGCAGTTGCTGGGCAGGTGCACAGTGATTCAGATTCAGCTGTGTTACTTGCACGGCTTTTTCCGATTGGCTTCTCCGAAGGGACACGCAGGCCCGCCCATAGCATGGTTCCGGGCCTGCTTCTTACTGGCGCAGATAAGGCACCTAGGTGCCCTGTCGCATTCCTGCGCTTTGTGTTCCTCCTCGCCGCAGCGACGACACATCTTGCTTCGGTATGGGCCCTTGCAGTCATAAGACTTGTGCCCGGACTCAAGGCACCGGTAACACCTGTCCACTGAAGGTGGCTAGAGCACGCTTACTGGGCATACTGACTTTGACAGCAGAGACGACGTCTTCCGCGGTCGTGACCTCATCCAGCTGCTTACACTGGAGGGTCACTTCCGCACCCAACGACCTGACCTGAGCGCCGTCACCCAAGACCTCCTGGGCAAGCTTTTTGTAAGCCACCCCGCTGGATTGCGCGCCACGCTTCAGTACCAAGATCATTTCACCGTTCTTGGTACGTCTAACGCTGCGCACATCCTGGCCCAGGGCCGATAGGCTATCGGCCGCTCGCAGCGATTTCAGGACATCGGCGTATTTGTCCTTGTCGGTTTTCACCAACAAGGCCTCGCCTCTGTCTCTCACCTTCTTCGTAGGTCGAGGGGTGTTTGACTTCCGCACCCTACTGACCAGTTGCCAAGGATTCGCATCCCCTTCGGCGAGTACCGATGGCTGGCTGGGGCCAGCTTGTGGCTCAGCAACTTGTGCCTGTCTAGTGCCTTTTGCCTTCTTGGGCACACGCCCTTCAGGCTCCGGTGCACCATCCAGGCGACGCTTCGCCTTAATGGTAGCGCGTTTGGGTCGCTTCGAACTTGGTGTTTTCTTGCCCTCACTGGCCGTAAGGGCGGTCGCCTCTTTCATCGCAGTAACACCGCTAGGGGAGGAGAGGGCCTTGGTCTGCGTACCTTTGGCTACCTTTTCTGCTGCCGCTACACGCCTGATATAAGCGTCCTGTTCTTGTCTTGCGACACGAACAGCTTGCCGGAGCACCAAGAGGCTCCGCTTAGGCTCCTTGTTGGTGTTCTGCCTGCCGCTTACAAACTCGATGATCTCGTCGAGTTGCTCGGCCATCACCCATATCCCTGGTAGTGTCTCGTCAGACGTTCAGGCAGGGCAACTCCCCACCACCACTGGAGACTCTTCGGTACTGCCAATAGCAGCAGCCGTCACTCCACTCGCCCCCTCTTTAATAGGGGACCTCGCTAGACCCCTTTTGGCAAAGGGGTCCGTCACCTCCAACTCCAAAGACTGATTACGTTCAATGCTCATTGCTGTATGGGTCCCCCTTGCGGCTGCCGCCGAATCCTACTGGAGTAGTCGCCTTTAGTGATCCCATGGTTATCTATGCCTGCCTTGCGGCAAGCAGGGAGGCCATGCGAGGGTTGACACTTGCGTGTTCAGAGCCAGATCAGCGCAAGTCAGGAAAGGGCATCTGAGCCTACTCCCACCCAGTAGGCAAAACTGGATGGCAGGATTGGGCAGCGTGCTACAAGGCTCGCCACGGTTTTATGGGACGGAAGACAGCCTAGCCATTAGCCCACTCGCCGTTTCGAGTCGGTGTCACCCGGCCCTACTAAGAGAGTAGAATGTCAGACTGCCAGCCCTCACTTCACAATATAACAATATCCAAATACAAGACCAATACACGCAACCAGTATGCCATAATTAGGGTCTTACTGGTATCAACCCTGATGTGCCAGTAGCACTCCCTGGGCTTGTGCTTTTGAAGCGGCACACAGTCGCTTTGACAATGATCGCTTCGCCTCTGTCCTTCCGCTTGTCGCTGTCATTGGAAGGCGCGCCCTTTTTCGCACGGGCTCTACCCTGCTTAGCGGTGACTGGTTCCGTACCCTTGGTCGCACTCCTTATGACCTGCTGACGGCTTCTTTTTGCCTTTTTAGGATTCACGACCTCGGTCCATGGTAGGTCTTCCTCCCGGCGATCCTCTGGTATCTTCTTAGGTGGAGGTACCATTTTCCACTCGGACCTTCTCCACGGTCCATGCCGAGGCTTTATTAGCTGCTTTCAGGTCCGCCTCATGCGTGACCCTACTTAGCTTAGGAGTTGCACCGCTGGTTGCCATACGCCGTTTAAGCTCTGCAGTCTGGCTCTCCGCCAGCTGCTTCCTCTGTAAGGAGCCGAATCTTCGATTCAGCCTCCTTTGAGGCCTTCACTGCTTGACCAACCGCCAACTCTTTCTCCTCAGTAAGAAGACGGATCTTGTGCTCCGCCTCCTTACTGGCTTCCAGCAAGGACTTCCACTCCGACTTCGCCTCCACGACTAGAGCGCAGAGGGTCAGTACGGCCTGCTTCAAGTCCTTACTATAGTTTACTCGATTGTCCAGGAAGGACATGATTACGTCCGATACGTCCGTAATCACTTCCATCGTCTGGACTCCATCCTCCCCGTGGTTAGTCATCACCGAGTTTTTGGTCAGAGTGGGGCCGTCCATCTTGACGTCCACCGGCATCTCTTCTAACCCATCACGTGCTCCGCCATCGCCTCCCCCGGCGACCTTTGGGGTGACCGATCAAGGCCACTGCGCCTGGCGAAAGGGTTCTCCTTGTCGCCATTCGCCTCACCTCCCTTCTTCGTAGATTTTGTTTTAGTTGGGTTGCTCATTGCTATTGGGTCCCCCTTGCCTCACCTCCCTCCTTCGTAGATTTTGTTTTAGTTAGGTTACTCATTGCTATTGGGTCCCCTTGCCTGCTGTCGAATCCTGTTGGTGTAGTCGCCTTCGCGATCCCATGGTTATCTATACACACCTTGCGGTATGCAGGAGGCCATGCTAGGGTTGACATTTTCGTGTTCAGAGCCAGATCAGCCTACTCCCAGCTACTGAGGTAGGTAGCTACTGAGCCTACTCCCACTCAGCTACCAGCTGAGCCACAGGATTGTACCGCGTGCTACAAGGCCCGCACGGTTTTAGGGGACGGAAAACAGCCTGGCCATTAGCCCATTCGCCGTTTCAGGTCGGTGTCACCCGGCCTTACTAAGAGAATAGAATAACCAGACTACCAACCCTCGCGTTCACAATATTTCAATAGCCAAATACAAGTCCAATACACGCAACCAGTATGCCAGAATCAGGGTCTTACTGGTATCAACCCTGATGTGCCAGTAGCACTCTCTGGGCTTGTGCTTTTGAAGCGGCACACAGTCGCTTTGATAGAGTCTGTTTACGGGCACTTGTGGTTTTTTGGGAGGGATTTTAGCAGAGCCCACTGCTAAATCCCACCACGCCCGAGGCAGTTTTCCCTGACTCGCAGACAGTTGGAAGGGGTCGTCAAGCCCTTGGACATGGTCTCTGCTGCCCCGGTCCTTGCTGCCCTGTTTTTACTTTGGCTATGTCAAACTAGCCGTCTTAACTGGGTCCTAATTTAAAAAGCCCTACCTTGTTTATGGTTTCGAACGATAGAGCTTTAAGAAATATTTTAGGCTGAGCAACCCTTTTTACTGAAAATGTAACACTTTAGAACGAATGAACCATCAATCCAAAACGCCAGCCCAATATATCAACTGTCAAAGTTGGAATAAAGTACTCTGCGGTGTTCTGCTAGTGTGTGTGTTAATAAGATTTCAATTATTAAACCACTTTATTCTTTATACGTCAAACAAGATCGAAAATGTCGAGGAAGCATTTTCCACCTGCTTTCAAATTTCAAATCAAACAATGTTTCTTTTGATTTCTGAATCGAAAAAACATGACGCGTATTAGATGATTAGCTTCATCATATTCTAAAAGAACATCAAATATCTATTCTTTATTTAAGGATCCAATTCATCTAGATCAATAATTCAAGAAATCAACGTTGAAGCATTCTTTCTATGTTTTTCTGTATAAATTTCGAAGAATACTCAACAGAAACTTAACAGGAACGTTCAGCTTATATTCCGAATCTTTTCCTGTAGAAAATTGGAACAACTTCCCTTGAAAATTCTGAAGAGATTCTCATGTAAAATCCGACGAATTTTCCGCTGAAATTCAAAACTATTTTCATTGGGAAATCCATTGAGATTTTCTTGGTAATTCCAAAGAATTCTCGAAACTTCAATGTAGTTCTCGTGGAAAACCTCAAGTTAATTTCCAAATGAACATTCTGGAAAAACAATTCTGGGGAAGTTAGTCAGATTTTTCAGGTAAAATTGAAAAGATTCTTCCGTAAATGTCTTGCAAATATCCCAAATGACCTATTGAGCCGAACGAAACTTTAGGCCAAATGGATTTTTCTGAAAACCGACTATATGCTAGATAGTCTTTTTCCAAAAGGTATATCCGGTCAAACGAAATATTCGGTCAAACAATTTTCAGCCTTTCTGCCAAACGACCCTTTTCCGTTCAAAATTTTTTTCAACGAGAAACTCTTGCGATTTAAACGGGAAATCCTTCGCAATTTCCACACGATTTTTTCTCAGATTCACAGAATTTTTTTTTCCGAAGTTTCAACAAGAAATTATATGGAGGTTTCAAGAAAATCGTTGGTATCTTCACGAAAAATTCTCTGAAGTTTCAACGTGATATTATAGGAATTTCACTGAATCTACAGAATTTCCACGGAAAATTCGGCGGACTTTTTCAAATTTGAATCGGTTGATGAAATTGTAGATCAACGGCGTGGTAAATTTTGAACGGTGGCGCGCCGATGCAAAATGTCGGCGGCGGCGGCCACACCTCTAGTTGCACTTGTGAAACATCACGCGACCGGTATGCTGCTTTGCTTTTACTCCACCTTCGAAGATGGTTATGGCTTAGCAGCTATCGGTTCTCTGCTGCGTCTCCCGTTTATCCAACGTTAACTTCAGCGTCGTATTATCTAGTCCTATAAGTATTCGAGGAACTGCTTTGGAAAAGCTTCGTATGGGAAGTTCTTTGAAATGAGGAAATTGCTTGCAAAGTTCCTCATAATTAAAGCTTTCCTATAGGAGGCCGAGATTACGAACTATTTGAACCTCAGAAATCGTGTAACCTGAACTACCGTTGACACTTGAAACACGCATGTCCACTTGGAGTGATGCTGGCTCGGTCCTCTTGACACTTCCCTGTCAATTGAATGCACAGCGAACTAGCATTCTCATTTAATCCTAGCTCCTCTGTGATGTCTTCTCCCACCAACGTAAGATTTGATCCATCGTACAAGAAGGCAAAGGTGAAGATAGACTTTCTATTACTAGAAAGAACGACTGGAAGCACTTTGAAACCCCGGTACCCCGGTTTGACGAGAACACTGCGTCGATGTGACGCCGGATGATCCTGCTTGAAATACAGTACCATTTGGTTTGGTGTTCGGTGTATGCAGCAACTTATGATGAAATTCAGTGCAGTTTCACAGGATTTCTTTGACCTGCAGGGCACTTGCAATGGCTACCCAGGCAATGGTGACATATATTCAACTCGCCGACTAAACGCCTTTTCTAATGCACACTGAAAGTAGCGAATTTCTCACAGTTTCGAAGTTTGTGACTAGTTTTATTGCAAGCCGGGCTAGGTTTGAGGGTTATTTGGGTTTTAGTAGAGAACTCTATTTTAGTACTTGCTTCCAGGGGAGAAGGCGGAGCACTGAAGCCCTACCCCGACATGTGCGGCATCTGGATTGGGTTCTAAAATGAAAACATCAGTGTTAATTCTCTACCACCTTTTTGCTATGGCGAGGCAATTTTTATGCCCACTTTTGTTTTCGATATTTCATCAAAATCAAACAGTCAATCATGCAACAATATAACGATATGGTATGCTTGATTACAGAGAATCGAAAGAATTTAATTGTAATAACTAATCGAATATAAATATGTTCGCATTAACGATTGCGCCCTAACACCGGTTCTAAGCTTCGATGCAGAGTACACGAGCTTTATTCGCCAGTGACAGGCGTACGGGGCCCTTGCTTGCTACGCTAGCACTTTTTCCTTCCGCAGTGTGTGCTTTCACGTTTTTTTAAATTAATACGTGCATTCATCTCTTAGACTAGGTATTCCGTGTTTTCATAACACTATCATCCTTATTTGATATGTTAAATTTGTAATTATTATTGATACATTGCAATTGCCTCTGGCAGTTAGGATTTTTCCTATGGTTGAATTGAACCATGTAGGAATTCCAATTTTTTAAACTTAAACTAAACTTTACCTAATTTATACTAGGAGAGCAATAAGCTAATCGTTGCAATAGAAGATTGCAACGATTTTTGTCTAAAATTGGAAGTTATTTTGTTGGACCTTTATTGTAATGTCTCAATATTAGAAATTCTATGAAGTTCATTAGTACTATACTACGGAGGCAGGATCATTTTCAAAATTTTATTTTTTTTATTTTAAATTCGGGGAAATTTTCCATTTTTGCAAGTAAGTGGAGAAAATATCCAAACTTTTTTTGCAATCTATTATAAATGACAGCTAGTGGTAAATCAGGTAAGTCAGAAGTAAAAATGTTATACAGTATGGGCCTAAGTATGCTGCCTTGGGGAACACCAGCTCTTACAGGTAATCCATCAGATTTAGAACTCTGATAGATTACCTGCAGTGAGCGATAAATTATCTAATAAATAATTTTGGATCATTTTAATAATGTACAGAGTAAAATTGAAATTCTTCAATTTTACAATCAAACCTTCATGCCAAACACTGTCAAATGCTTTCTCTATATCAAGAAGAGCAACTCCAGTCGATAATCCTTCTGATTTGTTGAGCCGAATTAAATTCGTAACTCCTAATAACTGGTGGGTGGTTGAATGTCCATGACGAAAACCAAATTGCTCATCAGCAAAAATAGAATTGCCATTAATATGGACCATCATTCTATTTAAAATAATCTTTTCAAACAGTTTTCTTATTGAAGAAAGCAAACTGATTGGGTGATAACTAGAAGTCTCAGCTGTATTTTTGTCTTGGAACAACTTTGGCGTTTTCCATTTATTAGGAAAGTATGCCAATTGAAAACATTTGTTAAATCAATTAGGGTATCCAATCATGGTTTGAACTAGTGAAAAGCGTATCATGGTTTGAACCATTTTGAAATCAGTAGAAATTACCATCTCATTGGCAGGAAATGAACCTAAAACAGTATGAATGGCATATTTAGGTATACTGGAAGTGATAGAGTTTATTTAAACATTCGTACATATTGTTTAAGTAATAAAATGGAGCGATTTAAAAACGTCCTAAATTTGCGCTAAATCCCACCCACCAGTGGCATAATTTCAAAAAGCTCGTAAAGGACGCATTTTATGACACAGGAGTGAGATCAATATATCAAAAGAACGCTATTTTTATCTGTAATCGATTGACATCATCATACAATTGAGAAACAGTTTTAAATAGTTAAAATAGTAACATTTATACATGGTTTGTACTAAATTCGTACCATAATTTGAACTTGTAAATGCAGTCATGTTTTACTGCTCTCCGCAAGGAGCGATGCATGCGCCTAGCTGCAACATTTTATTAACATTTCCAATATGAAAAATCGCAATTTCCATATCGATAATTTAGACGATTTTCACACGTTTCGAGTTACTAATCTAATGCGAGAAGATGAATAGTAAAACGAATTTGCTTTTCTATAGATTTCCTCAGCGTTTCATGCATGTGGTTAGTATTATATTTAGGAGCTGCTGGCTGCTGCAGTAGTTCAAACCTTGCAAGGTACGAATTTAGTTCAAATCATGAACAGTGTAGTTCAAACCATGGTACGAATCTAAGTTATGAAATTGTTAAGTTTTTTTCAATGAAACTAAGCATAAATATGGGCACCCAGGATGTTTTTAGAAATATAATGAACTAAGCTTCCATATAAACTAAAAATCGCAGTTGTAACATGTCCCTTTAAAGAAATAAATCAACTTTGTTTTTACGGCTCATCTGAAACCCGCCATTTGGCAAACCATGATTGGATACCTACCCATTTCAGTTTTTCTCCTATTCCTCGATCTCTTTTTATCTCGATGGCCCCTTCAATTTCGAGATGTGGAGAGGCGACTGTTATTTACATTTCATTCGAAAACTGTTTGATAATGTTAAATTCAATAATATTTCACAATTACAAATAGCTGTCTTGAACATATTGTTTCTTCATATTCCTAGATTGGTTTGTCGCTGCTGTTGCTGTTCATGTGTTCAAGAACACCGTCAATGGTTGGATCAACAACGATTATTCCGTGGTTCCGAAATAGTACATTGATAAGCGCGGCCTGGCTTCGGACGTAATTGATCACGATCATCTTAAGGAACTGTTTGAGTACGGCTGACCTAAGAGTTATGGCTTGCGAGAATAATAAACCAGAGCTGATAACAACCGCATGCTACATCGAGGACATAAAGGAATGGTCCGAAAAGATACATAATCGTTCTGAAGATCATGCATCGTGTCAGTCTTATTAAAACGGTTTCCAGGACCCGATTATTCGATTTGCGAAGCGTATCCTTTCAAGTAACCACAAGCAAATCATGACTTCTAGTTTTGTACAGGATTGTTTGAAAAGCCTTTTTCATTACGCAGTTGCTCGTCATTTCAGGAGAAATCTAAAAATAATTACGTTATCGCAATACATGGCTCCTATTGCCAATTCATCGTACTGTTTCGACAATCAGATGCATCTGGTTGGTATAGCAGATTTATTAATTCAATGTCGAAAAGAAGAAAGCATAAAATAGCACAAAGCAGTGTCTTCATATATTCTTCAATTTAGTAAAGCCATCGATATGGATTACGAAATGCTTCAAGGCTTCAAATGCTTCAATGCTTCTAAAGGGATGCTGAATGAATCGAAATAAACATTATATTTTATAACTCGAACTAGATTTTTAAAAGTTTGGCAATTAGAAATACCGTATCCAAACAGGGTCTGAAAATGGCAAACGGGGATAAGGATGTATGGAGGAGGTGATTACATTTGAACCATGTGTCAACTAACGTACAATCACTACTCGCTAAATGCACACACACACGTTCTGGAAAGATGCCTGCTGCAATAACTTTCAGGATATCGATCACGTCGTGCGTCGAATATACTCAATAAAATCAACGCTTGTTATTTATATCAACGTGTGTAACAGTTTAATAATTCGATAAAAAAATATCTCTGGCCATTTTTGTTCAAAATAAAAATTATACTCAACAAAACTTGTTAATAAAATTTTAGCTTCGTAACCTACAATATTAAGAGGTGAATCATAATTAATTGCCTGCATTACGGCTAAAAATTTGTCCTTTAAAGATCAGTTGGATTTTTAGCCGTAATACAGGCAATCATTGTCTAAGCAGATTTTCTATCGAATAATTTTATTAACGATCATCATAGATTAACGATTGTTATAATATTCGTATAAAGGACCGTATCTACTTTGCTAGAGAGATTTTTGTTATATGATTTGCTATAATAATCAAAAACAAATCAAGTTTCCGGCCCCATAACATCAACAACATTCCAACATTGATTGAGATGTTCCAATATTGATTTAAGAAAACAGATGTAGTAACTAAACAGTCACACATAGTATGCTTCATAGAAACTTGCGCAAACGCCTCAATGCGGTAACGAGAAATATTCGAATCTCAAAGAACACATTCCAATCCATAGGGAATTTCCACGAATCGATGTCGGCATCCTTTTTGACGCACTTTGAGCCTGCATCGACATCGAGTCAAGTGCGCTGCTCTCGGCAGGTATCCCATGCCGTGTCGCTTTGGGAACCATCTCATAAACCGAAAGGAGCAGGGAAGGACGAAATCGATATCAAATTGAGTCAGGTTAAGCCATAAATAACACCATCCATGCATGGGATGGGTGTGCTTACACTGAGACTGCGTTGCGTTGTCCATCGATTGGCGCTAAAGTTCGAACTTCTTGTTTTTCGACCGGTCCGCTGGGATTGAGACTGAGAGCCGCCCCCGCGAACATCACGTTGCAGAAACTGATAGCCGTCGTAAATTTTTCGGCAAATGCACAGCTTGATGCTTGTTCTGCTCGGTTGGTGTGTTTATGTTTAGTGGGCTGGTACCGATAAGGAAGACAACAATTACGAACAAAGGCGGATTTTTTCAGCCGGTCACTCCCCTGCGAACTGACCTTCGGCTCTCGCTTTCGATTGTTTCCGAAAAGTCAAAGTTGATGATTTTATTGCCCGATAATTGAATGTTCCTAGAAGCGAGCGCCGCCGATTGGGTCGTAAATTTCCAAACTGCCGAAAAATTATGATCTAACGAGAATTAACTTTTTTTTTCTGTATTCAGCTGATCCTTTTCAGATGGGGAGGCATAAATCACCCCATCCCTGTTGCAGGACGGCCTGCAATCATCTCTCATTAAGCCTTTCATTTTTTCAAGCCGGGCGCCGAAAAGGGTGTTAAATGGGTTCCACTGAACCGACATCGATCCAGCGCCCGGGTCTATTATAGGCTCGTTAATTATCGCCTTAACCACTCCGCTCACGAAGACTCCACCAGCGGAGGCCGGATCGGCGAAGGCGAAAGTGATTCCAAAGGCACGGTGATTCAAAGCGGCTGAAAGTGAAGCATTTTTGTGGTGCCTTTATTTATGTGCCTACTTGCAGCTGGGAAGAACGATTTTCATGTTAACAGGTTACAGTTTTATTTAATTCGATTTGGATTTTAAAAACGGCTAAGCCATCTTGAAGGATTGTTTCATCGAAATGGAAATAAAAATTTACAGTCAAAACTGTTATGTAAATGTCAATAAAATGAAGTCATGAATCAAACCGGGTCACTAAAAGCGCTGTAAGAGAATAAAACATGCGTCCAGACTTTAAGTGACTCGAGTGACTTCCTCCAGAAGCTGGGAAGCTTCCTCCAGAAGCTGGAAAGCTTCCTCCAGAAGCTGGAAAGCTTCCTCCAGAAGCTGGAAAGCTTCCTCCAGAAGCTGGAAAGCTTCCTCCAGAAGCTGGAAAGCTTCCTCCAGAAGCTGGAAAGCTTCCTCCAGAAGCTGGAGCCTCCCAGCTGGAAAGCTTCCTCCAGAAGCTGGAGCTTCCTCCAGAGCTGGAAAGCTTCCTCCAGAAGCTAGGCTTCCTCCAGAAGCTGGGCTTCCTCCAGAGCTGGAAAGCTTCCTCCAGAAGCTAGGCTTCCTCCAGAAGCTGGAAGCTTCCTCCAGCTGGCTTCCTCCAGAAGCTGGAAGCTTCCTCCTGAAGCTGGACAGCTTCCTCCAGACGCTGGAACGCTTCCTCCAGAAGCTGGAAAGCTTCCTCCAGAAGCTGGAAAGCTTCCTCCAGAAGCTAGGCTTCCTCCAGAGCTGGAAGCCTCCAGAAGCTGGCTTCCTCCAGAAGCTGGAGCTTCCTCCAGAAGCTGGTGCTTCCTCCAGCTGGCTTCCTCCAGAAGCTGGCTTCCTCCAGAAGCTGGGCTTCCTCCAGAAGCTGGGCTTCCTCCAGAAGCTGGAAGCTTCCTCCAGAACTGGAAGCCTCCAGAGCTGGCTTCCTCCAGAGCTGGGCTTCCTCCAGCTGGAAGCTTCCTCCAGAAGCTAGGCTTCCTCCAGAAGCTAGGCTTCCTCCAGAAGCTGGGCTTCCTCCAGAAGCTGGGCTTCCTCCAGCTGAAGCTTCCTCCAGAAGCTTCCTCCAGCTGGCTTCCTCCAGAAGCTAGGCTTCCTCCAGAAGCTGGCTTCCTCCAGCTGGCTTCCTCCAGAAGCTGGTGCTTCCTCCAGAAGCTAAGCTTCCTCCAGAAGCTGGAGCTTCCTCCAGAAGCTGGGGCTTCCTCCAGAGCTGGAGCTTCCTCCAGAAGCTGGAGCTTCCTCCAGAAGCTGGAAAGCTTCCTCCAGAAGCTGGAAGCTTCCTCCAGAAGCTGGGCTTCCTCCAGAAGCTGAGCTTCCTCCAGAAGCTGGAAAGCTTCCTCCAGAAGCTGGGCCTCCAGGCTAGGCTTCCTCCAGAAGCTGGAAGCTTCCTCCAGAAGCTGGAGCTTCTCCAGAAGCTGGGCTTCCTCCAGAAGCTGGAAGCTTCCTCCAGCTGCTTCCAGAGCTGCCTCCAGCTAGGCTTCCTCCAGAAGCTGAGCTTCCTCCAGAAGCTGGCCTTCCTCCAGAAGCTGGCTTCCTCCAGAAGCTGGAAGCTTCCTCCAGAAGCTGCCTCCAGAGCTTCCTCCAGAAGCTGGAAGCTTCCTCCAGCTGGTGCCTCCAGAAGCTGGTGCTTCCTCCAGCTGGAAGCCTCCAGAAGCTGGGCTTCCTCCAGAAGCTGGTGCTTCCTCCAGAGCTGGAAGCTTCCTCCAGAAGCTGGAAGCTTCCTCCAGAAGCTAGGCTTCCTCCAGAAGCTGGGCTTCCTCCAGAGCTGGAGCTTCCTCCAAAGCTGGAGCTTCCTCAGAGCTGGAGAGCTTCCTCCAGAGCTGGGCTTCCTCCAGAAGCTAGAGCTTCCTCCAGAAGCTGAGCTTCCTCCAGAGCTAGGCTTCCTCCAGAGCTGGAGCTGAGCTTCCTCCAGAGCTGGAGCTTCCTCCAGAAGCTGGGCTTCCTCCAGAAGCTGGAAGCTTCCTCCAGAAGCTGGAAAACTTCCTCCAGAAGCTGGGCTTCCTCCAGAAGCTGGGCTTCCTCCAGAAGCTGGAGCTTCCTCCAGAAGCTGGGCTTCCTCCAGAAGCTGGAAGCTTCCTCCAGAAGCTGGGCTTCCTCCAGAAGCTGGAAGCCTCCAGAAGCTGGCTTCCTCCAGAAGCTGGAAAGCTTCCTCCAGAAGCTGGGCCTCCAGAAGCTGGCTTCCTCCAGAAGCTGGGCTTCCTCCAGAGCTGGAAACCTCCAGAAGCTAGGCTTCCTCCAGAAGCTGGAAGCTTCCTCCAGAAGCTAGGCTTCCTCCAGAAGCTGGAAAGCTTCCTCCAGAAGCTGGAAGCTTCCTCCAGAAGCTGGAAGCTTCCTCCAGAAGCTGGAAGCTTCCTCCAGAAGCTGGAAGCTTCCTCCAGAAGCTTCCTCCAGAAGCCTTCCTCCAGAAGCTGGAAAGCTTCCTCCAGAAGCTAAACTTCCTCCAGAAGCTGGGCTTCCTCCAGAAGCTGGCTTCCTCCAGAAGCTGGAAGCTTCCTCCAGAAGCTGGGCTTCCTCCAGAAGCTTCCTCCAGAAGCTGGCTTCCTCCAGAAACTCCAGCTGGAAGCTTCCTCCAGAAGCTGGAAGCTTCCTCCAGAAGCTGGTGCTTCCTCCAGCTGGGCTTCCTCCAGCTGGAAAGCTCCCAGAAGCTGGGCTTCCTCCAGCTGGAAGCTTCCTCCAGCTGCTTCCTCCAGAAGCTGGAGCTTCCTCCAGAAGCTGGAAGCTTCCTCCAGCTGGAAGCTCCAGAAGCTGGTGCCTCCAGAAGCTGGAGCTTCCTCCAGAAGCTGGCTGCCTCCAGAAGCTGGAGCTTCCTCCAGAAGCTGGTGCCTCCAGAAGCTGGAGCCTCCAGAAGCTGGAAGCTCCAGCTGGTGCCTCCAGAAGCTGGAGCTTCCTCCAGCTGGTGCCTCCAGAAGCTGGTGCCTCCAGAAGCTGGAAAGCCTCCAGAAGCCAGCTGGTGCCTCCAGAAGCTGGAAGCTTCCTCCAGAAGCTGGAAAGCTTCCTCCAGAAGCTGGAAAGCCTCCAGAAGCTGGAAGCTTCCTCCAGAAGCTGGTGCTTCCAGAAGCTGGAAAGCTTCCTCCAGAAGCTGGAAGCTTCCTCCAGAAGCTGGAAGCTTCCTCCAGAGCTGGAAGCTCCAGAAGCTCTCCAGAAGCTGGTGCCTCCAGCTGGTCCAGAAGCTGGGTGCCTCCAGAAGCTGGGCTTCCTCCAGAAGCTGGGCTTCCTCCAGAAGCTGGAAAGCCTCCAGAAGCTGGTGCCTCCCAGCTTCCTCCAGAAGCTGGAGCTTCCTCCAGCTGGTGCTTCCTCCAGAAGCTGGAAAGCCTCCAGAAGCTGGAAGCCTCCAGAAGCTGGGCTTCCTCCAGAAGCTAGGCTTCCTCCAGAAGCTGGAAAGCTTCCTCCAGAAGCTGGAAAGCTTCCTCCAGAAGCTGGAAAGCTTCCTCCAGAAGCTGGAAAGCTTCCTCCAGAAGCTGGAAAGCTTCCTCCAGAAGCTGGCTTCCTCCAGAAGCTGGTGCTTCCTCCAGAAGCTGGAAAGCTTCCTCCAGAAGCTGGTGCTTCCTCCAGAAGCTGGAAAGCTTCCTCCAGAGCTGGGCTTCCTCCAGAAGCTGGTGCTTCCTCCAGAAGCTGGAAAGCTTCCTCCAGAAGCTGGAAAGCTTCCTCCAGAAGCTGGAAAGCTTCCTCCAGAAGCTGGAAAGCTTCCTCCAGAAGCTGGAAAGCTTCCTCCAGAAGCTGGAAAGCTTCCTCCAGAAGCTGGAAAAGCTTCCTCCAGAAGCTGGAAAAGCTTCCTCCAGAAGCTGGAAAAGCTTCCTCCAGAAGCTGGAAAAGCTTCCTCCAGAAGCTGGGAAAGCTTCCTCCAGAAGCTGGAAAAGCTTCCTCCAGAAGCTGGGAAAGCTTCCTCCAGAAGCTGGAAAACTTCCTGCAGAAGCTGGAAAGCTTCCTCCAGAAGTTGGAAAGCTTCCTCCAGAAGCTGGAAAGCTTCCTCCAGAAGCTGGTGCTTCCTCCAGAGCTGGAAAGCTTCCTCCAGAAGCTGGAAAAGCTTCCTCCAGAGCTGGGCTTCCTCCAGAAGCTGGGCTTCCTCCAGAAGCTGGAAAACTTCCTCCAGAAGCTGGAAAGCTTCCTCCAGAAGCTGGTGCTTCCAGAAGCTGGAAAGCCTCCAGAAGCTTCGTCCAGAAGCTAAAAAAGCATCCCCAAAAGCTGGAAAAGCTTCCTTCAGAAGCCCGAAAAGCTTCCTCCAGAAGCTGGGAAAGCTTCCTCCAGAAGCTGGGAAAACTTCCTCCAGAAGCTGGAAAAACTTTCTCCAGAAGCTGGGAAAGCTTCCTCCAGAAGCTGTGAAAACTTCCTCCAGAAGCTGGAAAAGCTTCCTCCAGAAGCTGGGACAGGTTTCTCCAGAAGATGGGAAAGCTTTCGTCAGAAGCTGGAAAAGTTTCCTCCAGAAGCTGTTAACGCTCCCTCCAGGAGCTGTAAAAGCTTCCTCCAAAAGCTGCAGAAGCTTCCTTCAGAAGCTGTAGAAGCTTCCTCCAGAAGCTGTAGAAACTTCCTCCAGAAGCTGGAAAGGCTTCCTCCAGAAGCTGTAGAAGCTTCCTCCAGAAGCTGTAAAAGCTTCCTCCAGACGCAGGAAAAGCTTCCTCCAGAAGCTGGAAAAGCTTCCTCCAGAAGCTGGAAAAGCATCCTCCAGAAGCTGAAAACGCTTCCTACAGAAGCTGGAAAAGCTTCCTCCAGAAGCCTGAAAAGCTTCCTCCAGAAGCTGGGTCCAGAAGCTGCCTTCCTCCAGAAGCTGGAAAACTTCCTCCAGAAGCTGGTGCTTCCTCCAGAAGCTGGAAAAGCTTCCTCCAGAGCTGGAAAAGCTTCCTCCAGAAGCTGGTGCCTCCAGAAGCTGGAAAAGCTTCCTCCAGAAGCTGGAAAAGCCTCCAGAAGCTGGAAAAGCTTCCTCCAGAAGCTGGAAAGCTTCCTCCAGAAGCTGGAAAGCTTCCTCCAGAAGCTGGAAAGCTTCCTCCAGAAGCTGGAAAGCTTCCTCCAGAAGCTGGAAAGCTTCCTCCAGAAGCTGGAAAGCTTCCTCCAGAAGCTGGAAAGCTTCCTCCAGAAGCTGGAAAGCTTCCTCCAGAAGCTGGAAAGCTTCCCAGAAGCTGGAAGAAACTTCCTCCAGAAGCTGGAAAAGCCTCCAGAAGCTGGAAAAGCTTCCTCCAGAAGCTGGAAAAGCCTCCAGAAGCTGGAAGCTTCCTCCAGAAGCTGGTGCTTCCTCCAGAAGCTGGAAAGCCTCCAGAAGCTGGAAAAGCTTCCTCCAGAAGCTGGAAGCTCCAGAGCTGGAAAAGCCTCCAGAAGCTGCTGCCTCCAGAAGCTGGAAAAGCTTCCTCCAGAAGCTGGAAAAGCTTCCTCCAGAAGCTGGAAAAGCTTCCTCCAGAAGCTGGAAAAGCTTCCTCCAGAAGCTGGAAAAGCTTCCTCCAGAAGCTGGAAAAGCTTCCTCCAGAAGCTGGAAAAGCTTCCTCCAGAAGCTGGAAAAGCTTCCTCCAGAAGCTGGAAAAGCTTCCTCCAGAAGCTGGAAAAGCTTCCTCCAGAAGCTGGAGAAGGCTTCCTCCAGAAGCTGGAGAAGGCTTCCTCCAGAAGCTGGAAAAGCTTCCTCCAGAAGCTGGAAAAGCTTCCTCCAGAAGCTGGAAAAGCTTCCTCCAGAAGCTGGAAAAGCTTCCTCCAGAAGCTGGAAAAGCTTCCTTCAGAAGCTGGAAAAGCTTTCACCAGAAGCTGGAAAAGCTTCCTTCAGAAGCTGGAAAAGCTTCCTCCAGAAGCTGGAAAGCTTCCTCCAGAAGCTGGAAAAGCTTCCTCCAGAAGCTGGAAAAGCTTCCTCCAGAAGCTGGAAAAGCTTCCTCCAGAAGCTGGAAAAGCTTCCTCCAGAAGCTGGAAAAGCTTCCTCCAGAAGCTGGAAAAGCTTCCTCCAGAAGCTGGAAAAGCTCCCTTCAAAAGCTTGGGCAAATGTAAATCCAATGAAGAAGAAGACTTGTAATACATTTTGAATGAATTCAAGTATGACTTCTTGGAGTAAATCTCGATAAACTCTTTGGATGAATATCTCGATGAGCTTCCTTAACAAATTCTCTATCGCCGCACTGCGAATAAAGTTCCCCTTTTTCGTCGCACTGGATCACCGTGCCAAGCCGGCCGGATTGACGGCGGTGTTGCGTTGTTTGTCAGGATCAGTTGTTCAGCTGTCCGCGTTTGGACAAAGCTGCCATCAATAATATTGGATAGGTGGTTGGGCTCGTCCCCACGCGTAGTGGAGCCAAAAAGGGGGTGGACTGGTTGGAACAGATTTACGACCGCCTTCTGTCGGCACACGATGCGCACAACAAACCATAGCACTGAGCCGCGAAGGTTGGCTGGCATGGCTGGGATGGTGGCGGTGGTGGCACCCAATTGATATTAATGGTTTGGGTACAAGCTTGTCGGATTATGAGAAGCTTATTGAATGTTATGGGTGCTAGGTTGGATCAATAATTTGTATATGATTAATATTATTACTTATTCATTTTATACTAAACGGCCTGATCGAGCTCTGAAAATGCTAAAAAGAAAAAAATATTTGAAATAATTTGATATAATTGTTGAACAAAAATTATAATTTTTATTCCATTAATCATTATTAGCAAAATTTATAAGTGAGAACACAGGACTGGCTATTATTTGAAAAGGCTAATGCACTGTACAAAGTTGCCTCTATTCAGTTAAACAGAAAACATCTGAAATCATCATCTGTTGCCGAAATGCTCGAAATTCCTTTAAATCTTCCTCTTTGATGCTCGCGGAAAAATCTTAATTGTAAATTAATTTGTTTGCACTTGCACTTTTTATCTTCATTTCAAATGCTAATTGCTACTGCGGCAGGTCGCCAGACATCAGACGAATCTTATCACAACAGTAAACCCTGTCTGCCTGTCTCTCCGGTTCCCAGCAGCGAAAACAAGAAATTCCCTTGAAAATTGAGCCATTAGAATTACCTTCCCGGAGAAGTGCTCAGACACAAACCAAGCCATGCACCAATTAACTGCGGTACGCTCAAATTAAAATTCTTTAATTTCATTACCGGATCGGGCGGTTGTTGGCTCTTACTGTTCGGGTATAGGTGGGCAGGTACTTGCTCCGTACTACTGAAAGGTTGCTGGCCGGTCAGCAAAAAAGATTACAACATACACAAAACACAGCTGATAGCACATCGTCCTCGCCGTTGTCCTCGCAGCTCGTCCTGCGTGGTCAACTTCCAGCTCGTGCTTGTCAATAAATAAAGATTTTAATTTACAGTGCCACTCGCTTTTTTGCGTGTTGCTTATGCAGGGGTAACAGGGCTGGTACGTGCTGTTGGGAAGGAAGTTTTACTTTCCATTCATTTTATAGGCTTAACCAGACTGTGTTTTTCTTCTGATTTGGCAGCCCAGATGAATAATCGTCCCTACGCTGAACGAAATTGGCAGATTTTCGACGTAGGACAACGTCTTACCCGAAGATACTGGGTGTCAAATCAGAAACTAAAATTGGAGACCGTCACGAAATTATGTAAGATTTTGAACGATAATACAGCCTTTATCTTTCAATGAATTTTTGAGATTTAGGGTAAATCACTACTTGGGCCTATGGACCCGGTCCCCGGCTAACTAAACAGAAAACTAATAATTTATACTGTTTGGAAGCCGTAGGTTCGATTGATAATTTTAAAAAGTCTCCCATTTATTTTTCACAATGCATACTCAATATTTTTCATCCACTTGTTTTACTCCTAATTGATCCAATTGTAGAGAATAAAAATGTAGATTTCAAAATTTCGCTCTCCAATGCCACACCACTGAGCCGGAGTGATTCTTTCCACTTTTACAAAACGGTATCATCGAATAAACACCTACCTGAAATTCGTCACAGTGCTCGATACAACCATTATTGCTTGAAGCTGTTAATTACCACACCATAATTGAACCGTTTGTTTGAGAAACTGCATATGTAACATTTTTGGTCAAAATGAGTTTTTTATATATTCTGAATCCTTGTCCAAAAATACGTATTCTGGCAAAAAATACGAAAAAAAAAAATTTTGTTCAGGAATGTATGAATTTTTTTTCGTTTGTTTGAGAAACTACATATGTCCACGTACTTTGAAGAGCAATTGTGGAGTACTGCTTACATTTTTTGCACTGAAAGTGCCCAGGGGTGTTGCGTTTTGCCAAAAACTATTGATCTGTAGGGTAAATGATATATTTTGGACATGTACATATTTTGGACAAGCCTGAGCTTGTTCGATCAATTTTAGATAATGTGTAGGAAAATTTTTATCGAAAGTATGATAATTGCTTACTTTTACCTCAACTCTAGCGGCTCCTGATGAGAATTCACAAATCAACTATTATTTGTCTTCAAAATTATCTAAAATGTAAAGCTTTCTACCAAAGTGCCTGCTGGATGCCAGTATGCAGGAGAACATGCATTATAAGACTCTTCGTAACATGCACCTGAAACACGTTTAAATTGGTTCAAACGGCAATCTTGAGGTCCTGCGGCCAAAGTTTGATTGTAATTGAGATACTAACATATTCCAATCGCTTGACATGAACTTGAGACGGATGAAAAAGGAGTGACCAAAATGAAGTTATGTTTTTATGCATCAGACATTTATTGGTCACCCCATGTACAGTACATGGATGAACCATTAATTGCCAACTTTCAGGCTGTTTTCAATGATATCGATAAGATTGCGAAACAATGTTAATTTCTGGTTTAATCTATGTCAGTTAAGCAAATAAATGCATTTAAATGAATGTGGATACGTGTAGGTAAGTCATACCATTGAGATCTGTAGGTGGCCATTTTCAATTAGGAGAAAATGACTCTGTCCAAAATATATGCATTTTCCATGTCGAAATTATATATTTGATGTCCAAAAAGAAAATATTTCAGTTCGCAGTATATCACAGTTTGCACCTAGTAAACGTAATTTACTCAAAAATTGGGCAATGGAGACACAAGACTAATCATAGGTTATGTATTTGGATGAACCTAGTGGTTTTCAATTGTTTTATACTATTCAATCTTGATATATTTTCTAATGAATGTCCTGCGCTTGTCCAAGATACATCATTATCGAATAAATCGAAAGATTCGGTGCAAATTTGTTCGAAAACAGTTTTTTGTTGTTTTCTCGAAATAGTGTAAAATGGACTTATGCAGTTTTTCAAACAAATGATTCAATTCTAAACACACGCGCTTCAATTCTTCCTAATTTCCTAAATTCCTAAATGTATTGCGAGAGATCGGCTAGTACCTGGTGCTGGGAATTTGGTTTCATCAGTACCCGCTAAGCTGCGGTGGACGACGGAGGTCCTTCGTAGCTTAGTAGGGAAAGCACCTGTCATGCGAACTGGGGTCGTGGGATCAAAGCCCACCGAAGGTGCGGTTACCCTCCAATACCTTTTCCGAACTAAATCTATCACATGTTGTACATATGCATAATCAAGTTTCAGACATAGTAATATCAGAATCAACTATTTCCGTTCATGCATTCCAAACACGGACATCAGAATGATATAAGTCACGGGCCTTTTGACCCACCGTTTCATTTTCTCTGGGTATAAATAGGCCTGCGCATCTCATTCCAGTTCGAGACAGCAGCACGTACGGACGTGTTTTTTTGCTCGCGCATTTTTTCTCTCGTTCGTTCGCTGTTTACATTTTCGCTTGTCGCGTTGGCGTTATTTTCTCCCGGACCCGTCATGGGAGACTCGGTGGCCGATTCGGTCGCTGGAAAAGTGCCTAAGCGCACTGCTCTTGGAGGCGCGGGTAACCCCTCCAAGCAGCTTTACAGAGCAACGTGTTCTCGCCGTTGCCGCTTGATGACGCCGGCAATCCGCCGAAAAAGAGGAAGAAGCAGCAATCGCAGCTGCCGCAGGTGCAACCGGAGCGGAAGGAGAAGTGCCCGCCCGTGTTTGTGAAGGGCGATCCGCCGGATTTACGCCCAAAATTCGCCAGCTGATCGCCCAGGGGCTGAAATGTACTTTTCGGCTCTGCAGCGAGGGCGTGAAAGTGATGCCGGCCAACAGGGACCATCATCAATCCGTCGTGGAGTTCCTCGAGGTCCACAAGTATGAGTACTACACTCATGACCACCCCGGCACGAAGCCGCTCAAGGCTTTGCTGCGAGGACTTCACGACATGAAGGAGGGAGAGGTACAAGCAGAGCTTGAAAGTTGCGGACTGAAGCCAGTAGCCGTCCACAAGATCGCTCGTCACGACAAGGCGAGGAGATATCGCGACCAGCTTTACCTGATCCATCAGGAGCGTTATAAATTACACCGTCGTTGACTGGGAGCGATATCGGCCAGTGCACCGCGATGTCACGCAATGCACCAACTGCTTCAATTTCGGGCACGGCACCAGGAACTGCCGCTTGAAGCCGCGCTGCAACAAGTGTGGCGAACCCCATCCGACTGACGAGTGCGACAAAATGGAGGTGGCCGATCCCAAGTGCGCCAACTGTGGCGACAAACATCGGGCCACCACAAAGGGCTGCCCAAAGCGAGCCGAGTTCCTGGAAATCCGGAAGAAGGCTTCCACCAGGACCATTCCGAAGAAGAACCGTGTTCCTGTAATCAACGAGGTGAACTTTCCAGCCATTCCGGCTCCCCGTCGTGTGATTCCAATACTCCCACCGCTACAGCCGCACAAGCGACTGGCAGCGGCAGCTGCATCGGTCCAAGCTCCAGCATCGTCGGCACCATCCACCAGCGAATGGCCCCCGCTTCCTCCTCCTGGGTTCCGTCGGCAGTCGGAGAACGAAGCCGTCCCACCGGAAGAATCTGCCCCGCTGTACACTCCGGAGCAGCTGATGCCGATCTTCGCGCAGCTCGCCACTCGACTGCGCGGCTGCAAAACCCGATTCGACCAGGTCTTCACACTTGGCATGTTCATCATTGAAAATGGCTGCTAGGGTGGGCCTGGTCAACTGGAATGCTTGCTCGCTAAAGAGCAAAACAATCGAGCTGAAGGATTTCCTTGAGGAGAAGGAAATAGACGTGGCGTTCATCACCGAAACGCACCTAAAACCGGAGGTGAACATCAACATCCCGGACTTCCGCATCGTGCGACTCGACCGGCCGACCAGGGAGGTGGTGTGGCCATCGCTCTTCGCTACAACATCAACTGTCGTCTGCTTCCAAGCTTCCAGCTCAGTGTCATCGAGGCCATCGGTGTCGAAATCACCACTTCGGTCGGCACAATCGCGCTCATCGCGGCGTACTGTCCAACGCAAGCCAAAGCCGGCGATGGATCATCGGCTGCCCTTCGGAGGGACATCGTCAAGCTGACGCGGAGGCAAGGCCAGTATATCATTGCCGGCGACTTGAATGCCAAACATCAAACCTGGGGCAACAGTCGCGGCAATCGAAACGGCACCATCTGGAGCAACGATATGCAGGAAGGCCACTACACGATCCTGAGCCCGGATTCCCCCACTCGGCTGAGTCGGTCCGGTGCCCACGCAACGCTTGACCTCTACATAACAAACCTGAGTGACCACGTCTCGCCACCGGTTGTATACCAGGAGCTCAGTTCGGATCACTATCCAGTGGTAGCGGAACTGGGCTCCTCGGTCAATCGGCACCAGCAGTTACGGCGGAACTACCACCGAGTGAACTGGCAGCGGTTCCAGCAGTGCGTCGATAACACCGTCGACTACGAGGTGCGTCCGGAGACGCCGGAAAGTATCGACCGCCAGCTGTGCGCTATCGAGGAGGCGATCACGGCGGCCCGAGAGCAACACGTACCGACGGCTCGGCAGGTAAGCAACTCCTTAAACATCGATACACTCACCAAAGATTTGATTCGATTGCGGAATGTCACTCGCAGGCAGTTTCAGCGTACTGGACTGCCTGAGCTTAAGGCACGCTGCAATCGAATCACAAAATTATCAAGGCCAGAATGGTGGACCTCAAGAACAACGACTCCTCGAATAAGATCCGCACTCTCCCAGATTATGCTAAGCCGTTCTGGAAAATGACCAAAATTCTAAAATCCAAGCCTCGGCCCATTCCACCTTTGATCCCGCTAGACAATAATGGCTCTAAGGATCGCTTGATAACTCCTGCAGAGAAGGTCGCTGAAATAGGTCGTCACTTCGTCAGCTCACACAATCTTGGGTAGAACATCGTCAGTCCACACGAAGCAGCCGTCAACGAGCATGCTAACAACATCCATTTGATTCCCAACGACTTCTCGGAGGAGTTGGAGATCTCAGCTGACGAATTGGCGGCCTATATCAAATCGTCGAAGAACATGAAGGCCCCAGGCTTCGACAGCATCCTGAATCTCGAGCTCAAACACATGAGTGCTCTGTTCTTTGAGCATCTCTCGCTGATCTTTAATCAGTGTCTCCGGCTCAGCTACTTCCCATCATCCTGGAAGTCAGCGAAAGTCATCCCCATCCGGAAGCCTGGGAAGGATCCTTCCTCCCCCAAAAGTTATCGACCCATCAGCCTTCTCTCAGGGTTATCCAAGCTATTCGAAAAAGCTATTCATCATCGGTTACTTGAGTCTGCCGAAAATCTCAACATCTTGCTCGAGGAACAGTTTGTTTTCCGACGCGGTCGGTCAACTGTACACCAACTGACTCGAGTTACCAACGTCCTCAGACGGAACAAGTTTGTCTGAAAAACATCCGCCATGGCCTTACTCGATGTCGAGAAGGCATTTGACAATGTATGGCATGATGGCCTGGTGTACAAACTACAACGCTACAATCTTCCCAGCTACCTGGTGAAAATCATCAACAATTACCTGTCGGCAAGGACATTCCGGGTCTCAATCAGCGGAGCGAGTTCCAATGCGCACAACATCGTCGCAGGCGTCCCCCAGGGCAGTATCCTCGGGCCCCTGCTTTTCAATCTGTTCACCTCCGATATGCCAGAACCTCCAGAAGGCGGCATTCTGTCTCTGTTCGCAGATGACACCTCCATCGTCTACAACGGTAGAGTGATCAGAGCGCTAGTGGCAAAACTCCAACGAGGCCTGGATGCCCTGACAGAGTACCTCACCAGCTGGAAGATCTGTATCAACGCGGCGAAGACCCAGGTCATCATTTCCCCCACTCTAAATCCCCTAAACATGTTCCGCCTGGGGACTGTAAAATCATCCTCAATGGCACGACTGTGGAATGGGCCAATGAGGCCGGCTACCTTGGCTTGACCCTCGACAGCAAGCTTATTTTCAGGCAACAGGTTGACAAAACGGTGACAAAGTGTAACGTCTTGTTGAAACTACTGTACCCTTTGATCAACCGCCGGTCGTCATTGTCCCTGAAAAATAAGCTTGCTGTCTACAAGCAAATCATCCTCCCTGTGATCGAATATGGCATGCCGGTCTGGGAGAGCTGCGCTAAAACCCACCACCTCAAACTTCAACGGGTCCAAAACAAATTCCTGAGGATGATCCTCAACACCCCTCCCAGGACAAGAACATCCGAGGTCCACTGTCTGGCCGGAATAAAAACCTTACATGAACGCTTTGGTGAGTGTAAAGAAAAGTTTAGGGTCTGTTGCTTGCACTCGGACCAAGAAGCGCTTAGGGCGCTAGTTCCAATCTAGGTTATCAAATTTTATTGTAAATATTAGTGTACATAGTAGTTAGGTTATCAAATTAAAAAAAAACACACTAGCGCCTCCTGAAGGCCGTCATTATACATTAGATTTTAAAAATTAAGTAGAAACATAAAAATAATAATAATAATAATAATAATAATTAAAATTGGAGTTGGAGGGCCAAGCCGGCCGATCACTGTACATGGTAAAAATAATTGTAGAACAAAAAATGTGTAAATAAAGAAGAATTTTACTACTATACTCCCGCGCGTCATTTCGGTTCGAGGATCCACGGAGAGCGGACAGAACGATGGCAGTGAAGGCGGTGTTTGCTGCATCAGACTATGCAACAGACTATCGTCGGTGTTATCGACACTCCAGTGAAAATTTATCGCATGGTTCGGGATCTGGATTTGTTGCAGTTCATTTGGAAGGCGTTCTTTTCAGAACCCCAATTTTCCAAAAGAAAAGTCTGAACAGAAAACATTTTCATCATCAAACATTTTTTCATCATCGCTTGGCCACAGTGGAATTGACTTCGGCAGCAGACTCACAAGCGCGCGTCCGACTGTTGAATGGCAGCTGTTAGTGATTCGGAAGGCGCATTATTCTATATTATACGGTGCTTCTCAGGAACCAACATTCTATAAAAGGGAAGGTTAAGGAAGAATTTGGTTCAAAGTGAAAATTCATTGCTTGGCAATCTCAGAAAGTTTCCGTCCATAGCTCGCGTCGGATGGAGATTCTGCCGCATGAATGACATCAGTATCAGTAATGTGAAATTTTATTTCAAAATACTGATTTGGTTTTGTTGCTATTAGTGTTCGGAAAAGTGCTTTATGAAGAATAATTCGGTTCTTTTCAAAACTACAATTTTATAAAAGAGAAGGTTGAACCGAGAAAATTTGTTTTCAAAGTACAATCATGATCGATTTGTGATGACAGAAAATTTCCGTCGTCAGTCTCAGTTAGACTGCAAAAATGTATTCGCATGCAGAGATGTACTCCACAGCGCTGCTTCCATGATCGCCACAAACGCCAGCGGAATAAGCATGTTGCGAATGAAAGGGCTCTCACGCGCGGAAAAACAGCTTTTTGGTAGTCAATAACGTAAACCCTCCAGCTCCGCTCCTTTGTTGAGTGTTCGCACTCATCCCGATTAACAAAGAGGTGGGCCTAGTGCGGCGTCTTACTTGATTACAAGAAAGTTGCTTTCCCGCGCGCGCGAGCCATTTCGTTCGATATGTCGTGGAAAGCGGCAAGCGGTCCCAGCATCTGGGTCTGGATTTGCTTCAGTTTATTGGGAAGGCGCATTATTGTAAATCAATCGGTTCTTTTCAGAACCTCAATTTTCCAAAAGAAAAGGTTGAGTAGATTTTTTTTTTCTTTTTTTTTGTCTTTATTATCGAGACTTTCAGCCCGAGGCTGGCTCGTCTCGTGTTGAGCAGAATGCATTTTCATCAAGGACATATCATCATCGCTTGGCCACAGCGGAAATTGACTTCGGCAGTAGAATCACCAACACAAACAAACGGCCCTTTTCAGGGCCACCAAAAATGTTGACGAAAGAGAGAATGTGGCGTACCTGAGTTTATGATAACCTGTTTTGTGTCGAGTATGTGAAGTCCACAAAATTTGTGCGAAACCATGTATTCGAAGGATTTTGCTTGATTTTGCACACATTTTGTGAACTACTCTGGTCAATTCAATCGAGATTGATACTCTGCGTATTTGATTGTACTTGGTTGTTTCCCCAACACAGACTGAAGTCTGAATGTTCTGAGTTAAGAAAATCCCCCTCAATTTCGATTGCGATATCCCTATGCCTGTCGTAGAGCGCCATTCCTCGTGGTCGTGGTGATTTCTGGTTTCAGTGGTGCGGAAGATATTATATTATTGTGCAACAATGTCCGAGCAGTTATCCTATAGCGATATTGAAGAAGTATCTTGTATACACCCAATTATTTTTTTACACGGGGGATGCGTTCGGAGTAAAAAAAGTTTTCAGTTCAAAATTTGAAAATCCTTGTAAAAAAAGTTTTATGATTTCTCGACGAATCATGGAAAATGGAGCAACTTTGCAACGGCCGTGTAAAAAAAAATCCGTGTGAAAACAGAATCGGGTGTACTCATACTTTAATTATACCTACTCATGTTCTAACCAAAAGAAGCCCCCCTCAGATCCAACCCAAGGGCCTTCCGCAAGTAATGTTTTTAAAACCAGATGTTATAAAATTGGATAAAATTTGGTAAAACTGGTCGAGTCAGGAACGAGACATTAGACGAAAGGTTTTTAAAGGGTAACCTTCAAAACCAGGGAGAATCCATCTTCGGGATCTCATTGTACTTGCTGCGCTACTTCCTGGAAATGAGTTTTGTCATTTGATGCAAGGCACAATAGGAAAAAAGGAGGTGTTTTTGGACAAAATTATGAATCCTCCAATAAACGGTGGTATTCGTCATAGATAAACATAGATAGAGGCACGGCAAATGCTGGGTAAAGCGTACCATTGGTACTTCGCGTACCTGAAGGAATAAAATAGACCCCATCTCGCGGTCCTTAGCCTCTTACCCAGCAACTCCTATCCCTACCTCCCCGCGGTGCTGGCCGGGATACGAGCAACCTTAGGGAAGATCGGGTAACCAACCCCGGTGGGAACTATGGTCGTATGCCGACAGGGAAGGGGGGGTTTGCTCCTCTCCGGAGGTGCAAATCTTATTGAGCGTCTGTTCTCCATGTCAGGATCGGCTCACAACAGCGTCTATTCTCCATGTTAGGGGCGGCTGATCATCGTCCGAGTGCCAGCGAGGGACTCTAAGTGAAACTGTGCACCATGGTCCACCGGAAATAAGGAGGAATGGTCCTCCGGAAATTTAGGGGGTTTGGTGGCAGGCCCTGCAAGCCAGCCTTTAAGAAATCATAAGCAACGAACAATCAACAAGACAGTACGGACCGGAACCATCGGCGAAGACCACTGCGTCGAAAAGGGACTAGCGATTGGAAACTCGGTTCGTGGAACTGCAAATCTCTCAACTTCATCGGGAGCACACGCATACTCGCCGATGTGCTCAAGGACCGTGGATTCGGCATCGTAGCGCTGCAGGAGGTTTGTTGGAAGGGATCAATGGTGCGAACGTTTAGAGGTAATCATACCATCTACCAGAGCTGCGGCAACACACACGAGCTGGGAACAGCTTTCATAGTGATGGCGGTATGCTAAGGCGCGTGATCGGGTGGTGGCCAATCAATGAAAGAATGTGCAGGTTGAGGATCAAAGGCCGGTTCTTCAACTTCAGCATAATCAACGTCCATAGCCCACACTCCGGAAGCACTGATGATGATAAGGACGCATTCTACGCGCAGCTGGAACGTGAGTACGACAGCTGCCCAAGACACGACGTCAAAATCATCATAGGAGATTTGAACGGTCAGGTTGGCCAAGAGGAGGGGTTTAGACCGGCTGTTGGAAAGTTCAGCGCTCAGCGGCTGGCGGACGAAAACGGCCTACGACTAAGTGATTTCGCCGCCTCCAAGAATATGGCCATTCGCAGCACCTATTTCCAACACAGCCTCCCGTATCGATAAACCTGAAGATCACCACTGCAGACAGAATCACTAATCGACCACGTTCTGATTGATGGACGGCACTCCGACATTATCGACGTCAGGGCATATCGTGGCGCTAACATCGACTCTGACCACTATCTGGTGTTGGTAAAAGTGCGCCCAAAACTATCCGTCATCAACAATGTTCGGTACCGACGTCCGCCGCGGTACGACCTAGAGCGACCGAAGCAACCTGATGTCGCCACTGCATACGCGCAGCATCTTGAGGCAGCGTTGCCGGAAGAGGGTGAGCTCGATGGGGCCCCTCTTGAGGACTGCTGGAATACAGTCAAAGCAGCCATTAACGACGCAGCGGAGAACAACGTCGGGTATATGGGTCGAAGTCGACGGAACGATTGGTTCGACGAAGAGTGCAGACAGATTCTGGAGGAGAAGGACGCAGCGCGGGCGGTCGCGCTGCAGCAAGGTACCCGGCAGAACGTGGAACGTTATAGACGGAAGCGGAGACAGCAGACCCGCCTTTTTCAGGAGAAGAACCGCCGCCTGGAAGAAGCGGAGTGCGAGGAGATGGAACAGCTGTGCCGTTCTCAAGATACACGCAAGTTCTACCAGAAGCTCAACGCATCCCGTAAAGGCTTCGTGCCGCGAGCCGAAATGTGCCGGGATAAGGATGGGAGCATATTGACGGACGAACGTGTGGTGATCAAAAGGTGGAAGCAGCACTACGAGGAACATTTGAATGGCGCTGAGAGTACACGCAGTGAAAGTCTTGGCACCGGAAGAGATGACTACGTCAGTTCAGCGGACGATGGAAGCCAACCAGCCCCCATCTTGAGGGAAGTTAAGGATGCCATTCAACAGCTAAAGACCAATAAAGCAGCTGGTAAGGATGGTATTGGAGCTGAGCTCATCAAGATGGGCCCGGAAAAGCTGGCCACTTGCCTGCACAAACTGATAGTCAGAATCTGGGAAACCGAACAGCTACCGGAGGAGTGGAAGGAAGGGGTTATATGCCCCATCTACAAGAAAGGCGACAAACTGGAGTGTGAGAACTTTCGAGCGATCACTATCCTTAATGCCGCCTACAAAGTGATATCCCAGATCATCTTCCGTCGTCTGTCACCATTAGTGAACGAGTTCGTGGGAAGTTATCAAGCCGGCTTCGTTGACGGCCGCTCGACAACGGACCAGATCTTTACTGTACGGCAAATCCTTCAAAAATGCCGTGAATACCAGGTTCCAACGCACCATCTGTTCGTTGATTTCAAGGCGACATACGACAGTATAGACCGCGCAGAGCTATGGAAAATTATGGACGAGAACAGCTTCCGTGGGAAGCTTATCAGACTAATCAAAGTAACGGTGGATGGTGTGCCAAACTGTGTGAAGATTTCGGGCGAACACTCCAGTTCGTTCGAATCGCGCCGGGGACTAAGACAAGGTGATGGACTTTCGTGCCTGTTGTTCAACATTGCGCTAGAAGGTGTCATGCGGAGAGCCGGGTGTAACAGCCGAGGTACGATTTTCAACAGATCCAGTCAATTTATTTGTTTCGCGGATGACATGGACATTGTCGGCCGAACATTTGCAAAGGTGGCAGAACTGTACACCCGCCTGAAACGTGAAGCAACAAAAGTTGGACTGGTGGTGAATGCGTCAAAGACAAAGTACATGCTTGTGGGCGGAACCGAGCGCGACAGGGCCCGCCTGGGAAGCAGTGTTACGATAGACGGGGATACCTTCGAGGTGGTCGAGGAATTCGTCTACCTCGGATCCTTGCTAACGGCTGACAACAACGTTAGTCGTGAAATACGAAGGCGCATCATCTGTGGAAGTCGGGCCTACTACGGGCTCCAGAAGAAACTGCGGTCGAAAAAGATTCGCCACCGCACCAAATGTGTCATGTACAAGACGTTAATAAGACCGGTAGTTCTCTACGGACATGAAACATGGACAATGCTCGAGGAGGACTTGCAAGCACTCGGAGTATTCGAGAGACGGGTGCTTAGGACCATCTTTGGCGGTGTGCAAGAAGACGGTGTGTGGCGGCGAAGAATGAACCATGAGCTCGCCCAACTCTACGGCGAACCCAGTATCCAGAAGGTAGCTTAAGCCGGAAGGGTACGATGGGCAGGTAAGTTGCAAGAATGCCGGACAGCAACCCTGCAAAGATGGTGTTCGCTTCCGATCCGGCAGGTACGAGACGGCGTGGAGCGCAGCGAGCAAGATGGGCAGACCAGGTGCAGAACGACTTGGCGAGCGTGGGGCGTATCCGAGGATGGAGAGATGCGGCCTCGAACCGTGCATTGTGGCGTCAAATTGTTGATTCAGTGTTATCTGTTTAGATGTTAACTAAATAAATGAAATGAATGAAACATAGATAGAAAAGAAAAATATTTTTCTGAGCCATTAATGGGGTATGGGGCCAATTTTCGGCATAGCATCGATTTTTGTCATATTCCACAAAACCAACGGAATTTTATCACTTTTTGGCTTGCAATAAGCCTGTACGATGCTAAATAAATTCCTAATAGTCATATACTGTATATTCGTGTCACAGACAAATGGACGCGACACAGATTTCCTAAAATGATAAAAAAAAAGCACTATTAGCTTCTGGTGTTGAAAATCCACGAGTAGAACTTATTAAACCAACAAAGGAGGGCAGTACAGATTCAATTAGCGTCATATTGAGACATCAACAAAATGGAGATTCATTTATTTGATATTTCATTAAGATTTCTTTCATAATTATAAAAAGGTATTGTGGCAAAGAGTTATTCACACCACTCATCCAACACGTTATGACACGTTATGGTTAAATCTATAATTCGCTCCTATAATGTAGTAATGTCAAAATTGTAAATTTTGAACCACTTCCCTTCTCACTGCTTAATGCTTTTTATATGACAGATGATTTTTTCTTGAATTATGCGCAACGTTAGGGCATAACCCTTTCCCTTAAAATGTTATGTAAATTGTGTTCGTCATCAAATTCAATTAAAATGGCATTATTAAGTAACTCAGATTAAAATTTAAAAAAAAGAAGTTTAGCAAAAACCCTGATTAATCCCCCTTGCGGTCATGTTGTCTATCTCGTGCATTATAAATAAATGTATTTTGGTCATGACTTTTGAGGTCATAGTCCGTCCCAGCACATTTTTAATAGGGAACAATGGAACAACTTTCACTGACAAATGAAACTTGTTGTGAGTAAATCGGTAAAGAGTAAGTGCCTAAAAAGAGTTAAGATCATTTTTTCTCACACACATACAGACATTCACACAGACGTACACAGACATCGCCTCATTTCATCGAACTGAGTCGATCGGTATACAACACTCTGAGTGTTTTAGCTTTTATTAAATGCTTTTTAAGCGATCATATAGCTTCTACGTATACTTAGGGCAAAAATGGGCAATTTTTAAAATTCATGTATCTTACAAAATAGTGAATTTGGGCAGAATTTTATTCATGGTCCTCAAAGCTTAAGAGTTCAATAGTGTAGTGCATGATGTTTTACTGCGGGGTATTGCGGGGTATCAAACTGTTTTGTTCGTTAAATATTGCGTATATGCTTTTACAAAACTACTAAAAACTAAATTCTGGACGCAGCTATTTTTACATTATCAGGAGCTATTATTACATTATTACATTATTGCATAGATCTGTTTAAGAGCTTTGTAACGATATATAAATATGTTACTTTATATGTTACTAACGATATATAAATATGCTAGTTTGAACGCCCCCCACCCCTCCCTTAAAAATCTAAAAAATAAAAACCGTCCTGATTCTAAAAATATAGGTTATATAAGTTGTGATGAATACACATTTTACTCGCCCAAATCGAAAATTGGCCTTTTGGTAGTTTTGGCCACACCTTAATATTGGGTTGTCCTATTGTGCAAGGGCAGAACCCCAAAATCGCCTGAATTCAGCTTGCTGTCCTCTGGTTAATGAAAACAATTCAGAACGGTTTCATCGTCGACTAACACCAATTGCAAGGAAGTTCGTGGGGCAGTACCAGGAGGGTTTTTTGGGCGGACGAGGTTCTGGACAGTAATTTGAAAAGAAACATGAGTTTTACTCCACTTTCATTTTTTCATTAATTTGGAATTTGAATATTTTCTTATTTTCGTATATTTATTTCCTAACTTTTCCATATTTATACGTTCTATATTTAATTAATTTACACTCCCATATTTTCAAATTTTGCTATTTTTTTATCTCCATATTTTTTTTATTTTTATGCTTTCATAATTTCATTAGGGGCCATCCAGAAACCACGTGGTCATATTTTTGAAGATTTTTAACCCCCCCCCTCCCCCCATGTGGCTTATCGTGGTCATTTGGCAGACCCCCCTCCCCCCCCTTTGACCACGTGGTTTTTTTCAAGTAAATTTAAAAAAAAAAAACCTTATATAACTAAAACATATGGTTAATCCGATCAATTTTGAAGATGGACAATTTCAACTGATTCAAAATCAAACTAAACCCAGCATGGAAATTATAAATTTTCATGAATTCGAACATTTTGATTATGTTATCAAGTTGTAATGTGTATCAGGTATTAGTATATCTAGAACTCGCACACCTTCGATGCATCAGGAGGGAACAAAAAAAATGTGGACTCGCGAATATGTTATAAAAATTTGTAATGGTTTAGAAATATTCCAAAATATCCCTATATTTTTTTTTATTTCTGTTTTGGTGATTTTTTAAAAATAATTATGAAGTTCACCACTGAATATCCCTATAGATTCCTAAGAGTATTTGGGATATTCCGTAGCTCTGGAGGTACTGGAAATTATTAAGATATATTAACCTCAGCGAAGCATCTGAACTGAACTGAAGGTTTTTCTAAGGGCATACAAGTTTTATTCAGAATCTCAAAACTCTCTTCATTATGCCAAGATTCTATAATTCTAATAAGAACCGTAACACAATGTCCTTAATATTCCTTTGCCTGAATTATACAGTTTTGGCTTAAAATGCAAGTTTTCATTTTAAATCTACAGTCTTTAATATCTTTGGGTTCCTTTTGGTATTCTAGAATTTATTGTTATATTTTGGTATTTAACCCTCTCAGGACGATTTTTTACATAGATTTAACGTACATATTTAGGGTTTTCCACTCGATCTTGCCAAAACTAGTATAGAAAGAACTAAAAAGTCGTACTTTTTTCGGGTGTCATAGGCCAAACTGCTCTGAAGTACATATCCTCGAAAGTATCAAAATCATGTCAAGAAACAAAATGTCCTAAGACATGATATTACGGAGTTTTGAAACGACCCGATCAACCAAGTCCTGAACGATGTATCCGTGCATCGCTAAGCATCCAAGCAGGTCCATTGAGCCAATGCGATTTCATTTATTACTTTCAAGACCTTCCATGAGTCGATGTTCTAAGATACGATATCGACTGAAATGAAAACTCAGCCTAGAAAATTTTAAAAAATTTCCATAACAATTAGGAAATTTCCAATAAGAAATCATGGAATTAGCAATAAAAAAATATCAAATTTTCTACAAATAATGCAAAATTTCCATAAACAATTAAGAATTTTCCACAAAACAAAAATAAATTAACACTTTTAAAACCAAAAATTACAAACATAAAAGAAGAATTTTCCATAAAGAAATCAAAATGTTCCACGGAAAAAATACAAACATTCCATAAATAAATCAATATTAGAAAAAAAAAAATTACAAAAAAAAAATGCAAAATTTTCAACAAAATAAATATTTTTTTAACCAAAAATTAAAACCTTTCCATGAAAAAATCAATAATGAGCATTGAAAAAAAGGAAATTTTCTATCAAAGAATATGAAAAAGCAATAAAACTAAGCATTTTTCCATAGATCAACCCATTTTTAAAAGCGTTTGAAGTTCATGAAAATTTTATCAATTTGGTTGCATTTCTTTCTTATTTTCTTATTTTAGCACCGCACTCTAGATCAATTTCCGTGCGTTTGTTCTCTTTTCCCCAACAGCTGACCAAAAATTGTATTTTAATGACTTTTTACATTTCCCCGTTAAATTCACTAACTTAAATTCACTAACTTGTATATACAAACATTGCGGATCCCAAAACGAATCGATTAGGGGAGAATCTTGCAAATCGGTCAACCGGTTCGCGAGTTAAATCGTCAAGAAGGAAATCTCAACTCATTTTTATTATATAGAGATTATGTGTAGAAAAATATTTATTTTGTGAAAATTTTGTAATTGTTCATTGCTAATATTGATTTATTCATGAAAATTTTGTATTTTTTTCGTGGAACATTTTGATTTCTTTATGGAAAATTCTTATTTTACAATTGCAGTTTTTGCTTTCAAAAGTGCTAATTTATTATTGTTGAAATTTTTTTTCGGAATTTACGCTGGAGTTGATTTGTTTTTTTTTTCATTAACAATTTGTAGCAAAATTTCCAAGCAAAATTTTTCACAGAGAATTGTTCAAAAATCATTCGGAATACCAGCACTTTATCAGGATTGTATGAAGTAAAGTCAAAGTTTTTACAGGCAATTTCTTTATTCGATTTTTCCTGAATATCCACAAGAAATTCTTTTGAAGTTTTTTTCTTGGATTATTGTAAAAACATGAACATTTTTCAAAATTGTAGCTGCAGACCGCTAATGCAAAAGTGTCAGCGGCGCGATGCCAAAAACCATCTGTGGCGGTGGCGCGGCGGATTTTTTCTTTATATTTTCCCATTTTTCCTTTCCAATTTTTTTTGTGGAAATTGAGACTGAATCGCAACCTGTTTTTTCGTTTATTTTTTTATGGAAATGGGCTACGGCTAAGATGGTCAAATAACGCAGATACGCATCGACGTTGCGACCGACGCTGCGTTACCGGTTATTTTCGATGCACACCTACGTCTTTTCAACGCTGAGTTGAAAAGACGCTACGTGGGCATCGGTTCTAAGATGCGCGTTGCGTTTAATGATTTGTATTTTTTTACACCGCTATTGTTATTCACCAAAAACTTTTCGTACAAAAAAGACCACGTGGTTCGAGAGCAACACCCCACCATGTGGCTTATCGTGGTCATTTTGCAAACCCCCTCCCCCATATATGACCACGTGGTTTCTGGACGGCCCCATTATGTTGTATTTTTATGCTGCCATACACTGCTGATAAGGAACTATATTTTTGACTTATATATTTTCATATTTATATTTACATATTTTTCAAATATGTATTCATACTATCACGTTCTCATTTTATCATTTATTCATATTTTCCTATGTTCAAATTTTTATATTTCCATTTTATCTTGTTTTCATATTTTCGTTTCTTTGTGCGTTAATATTTTTATATGTTTATGTTTTCATTTATTTATATTTTCATTTATCTTTAGTTTCATATATTTTTATTTTCATATATTATTTTTTTCATATACATTTATATTTTCATATTTTCGTTTTCTCATATTTTCATTTTTATAGCATGTGAATATAATAGTGCGAAAGTGTGAAGTTATTTTCATATTTCACACTTTCTTATTCTTATTATATTGTCATTTTTTCTAATATCTATTTTTCCACATTTTCATTAAAATATTTATTAAAAATTTACTAAAAAAATACGGGAAGATCGAGATGGCATCATTTGCCTAAGACGTTACTATCTGACAAAATTTTAATACGTTCGATGATCAAACTTTAGAAAAACGGGAGGAGCTGACAAGATACAAAGGAAAGGTAACATTTTCAATACAATAGAAGAAACATATTTATTTTAAAAATGTTTACCATTTGTATTTTTATAATTTTTGACACACGGTGATCTAGTGACGCTGATTTCTTGAAGCTGAGGTCCTTCGGTCAGTGACACTGTAAACTATTTTTCAAATAATCCCGATCTAAATAATTGTATTTCCTTTTAAGCTGAAACAAATGTTGCTAGTGAAGTTTGTTTCACACCAAGGATCAATTTGCTCTCCTTTGATTTTCATAAATTTTAACGTTTTTTATACACTTATTCTTAATATTCCCATAGATTTTCTCAAATTACCATGGAGCTCCATATATTTTAAATAATCTCGCATAAACATTTATAAACAATCATCTTGTCATAAACAATTTACCTAACCAAATGACAATAATCTTCACTTTCAGAAACATTGGATGCTGATTGCTGAAGTAGATTCTGAAGACGCATCACACTACATCACACTCTAATATTACTACAATTTATTATTTCAGAAATATGCTGCAGAATGCAAAATCAATGGAATTGTTTTGCCAAAATCCATTCATTCATATTACTATTACATTTAAGAACAAAACATCGCCAAGAAAAGCACCCCTTAATAACCCATCCAAATTCCAACTCCAGATACCTATGAAGGTCGCGCGAGTTCTCCACATCTTCTTAAGTAGGTATCTAATCAACACTTCCCACCCAAATCCCCACTGATCGTAAGGACCTGGACAGGTCTTGAACAAAGGGATCGTTGAATGAAAAACATGCCAAGCCCCAGGCTGTTTTTCTGGCGCATCTAACGTCCCTATCGACAGCCAACCCAGGATAGTGTGCGGTCAGATAAGCTATGCTATGCTATCGCTGTGAAAAGTGAGATGCGCCCAGTGAGTAGTGAGACGTCTCACTACTCACTTTTCACAGTGAGAAATGAGGAAAGAGAAGTGAGACGCTTCATTTATCACTGCTCGCTATCGAAAGTGAGAGGTGCGAAGTGAGTAGTGAGACGTCTCGTACTCACTTCGCGAGCTCATTTTCTACAGTGGAAATAGAGAAATGAATAGTGAGACGTTTCACTCCTCACTTCTCGATGAAAAAAGTGAGAAGCACAAAGTGGGTAGTAAGACGTCTCACTACTCACTTCGCGCTTCCCTTTTTTCACAGTGAGACGTCACACTCATGTCACTGTACTATTATATACAATCATGTCTATGACATTTGTCATAAGACGAGCTTGTACAATCCCATTGAATTCCACCACTTAATTGTATCTTGACAGATACGTGTTTCGACCTCAACAGTAAGTCAGTCTTCAGTGTCTCGTACTTGACTCGACTTGAAGAAAATGATCACAGCTTACACTATTTATACTATACGTAGGTATAATAATGTATCTAGGTACTTATCTAGTTACATTTACTACGGTGCTTACTTCTACTCGCTTGTTGCGCTTAATGCTTAGGTATAAACTTGAAGAGCCAGGGGCTACCATTTCCTTGATCTTTATTCAACAACCGCGTTTGTACCTGTCGGTAGATTTCCAAGCTCTCAGCAACATCAAGTTTGCACGGAGAAGAGACATTTCTTAAAAAAAACTACGTCTTATGACAAGTGAAGACATTCCACTAAAAAGCTCAAAATAATTTTCTTAACAAAATGGCATCCAAGCGGAACGAGCGTAGTACTTTTATAGATTTGAACGTGGACGTGGCCTTCCTTAAGAAGTGCCAAAAGGAGAGGCTGACTCCTGTCAGCCATAGGATTAAGATGGGACCTCACATCCCAAAATCTATCAGTAAGAGAGCGGAATCGGATTTGATGAAGTTGTCAATCAAGGGACACTATGCCAAGCTAGAGAGGTTGAACTTGGAGTGCTACAACCTGCACCTCAAGCTGGCAAAGGAGAACCAAGACTCTTTCGACATATTCCTAAAGAAGGTACAGCGGGCCGAAGAGTGTGAAGCGGACAGGAAGAGGAGACTGCACAAGAAGAAATTGACCATTCTACGAGGGAAATCAGCGACGGAATGTAGAACGTTTAACCCCACAGTACAAATGATCGAGGGATTCGTTGTTAACCGTTCGACACAGCAGTTTACGGAGGAACAATTAGCACACCTCAACAAGGGTTTAGGGTATGCGACAACCCAGAAAGCGGACCTACAACAGATAATCATGGATACTGAGATTTCACGATTTCACGAAATGTTGATCAACGGCACCAGAATAGTGTGAGAAATAACGTATCAGATGCCATCAAAGCAGGATATCATGGGACGAACAAAGACGAGAGGAGGATTTTAAAGGAGTTTAAGGAGAAACCAGTTTACTACATGAAGGTGGACAAAGAAAACGCAGTGGTGATAATGGACAAAGAGGACTACGATGAACAGATGACAACGAAAATCAACGGGGGACCATACAGGCATTTTAGAGTGAACGATAAAGGAATGCAAGACGATCATCGGAGAAGCCCGGGTTAAAATGACGAACCCTGTGTTATCAAGGATCAAAGGACTACCAAAGATACATAAGCCAGATACAGAGATGCGAGAAATAGTTTCATCAGTTAAATCCCCTACACAAAACTTGGCCAAGTGGTTAGTCAAGGAGTTCCAGAGTATGCCGAAGCCGCTCTCCAGCAGATCAGTTGTAAACACCCAGGAGTTCACCAAGAGGATATTCGAATCAGGAAACATCGGAGAAGAGGACATCATGGTATCATTCGACGTAGTGGCATTGTTCCCAAGCGTTCCAGTGAAGGACGCTCAGAACCTTTTGGAGGATTGGCTACTAGCACCAAGGACGGATACAGCATGGCGAGGAAAAGTAAAGATGTATCTCAAACATGCAAGATTATGCATGAATGAGAACTACTTTACGTTCCGTGGAACCTTCTACAAACGAACGAAGGGTGCACCTATGGGAAATCCGCTATCACCGTTTTTGTGCGAATTATTCATGACGAATTAGGAGGACAACCTAGAGGAACAGAGAGTACTGTCCGAGAAATGGTGGAGATACGTGAACGATATTTTAATCAGTATCAACCGGACAGATTAACCCAGGATTTTGGAAGCGATAAACAATGTGCATAAAGACATCAAATTCACCCACGAGGAGGAAAAGGAAGGTAAATTACATTTCTTGGATCTACTGGTTATCAAGGGAACAAATGCAACATTAGACTTCGAAATCTACAGGAAGCCCACCAACACCATGAGAGTAATTAAAATTTTAAGAAATGTCTCTTCTCCGTGTAAACTTGATGTTGCTGAGAGCTTGGAAATCTACCGACAGGTACAAACGCGTTTGTTGAATAAAGATCAAGGAAATGGTAGCTCCTGGCTCTTCAAGTTTATACCTAAGCATTAAGCGCAACAAGCGAGTAGAAGTAAGCACCGTAGTAAATATACCTAGATAAGTACCTAGATAAATTATTATACCTACGCATAGTATAAATAGTGTAAGCTGCGATCATTTTCTTCAAGTCGAGTCAAGTACGAGACACTGAAGACTGCCTTACTGTTGATGTCGAAATACGTATCTGTCAAGATACAATTAAGTGGTGGAATTCAATGGGATTGTACAAGCTCGTCTTATGACAAGTGAAGACATTCCACTAAAAAGCTCAAAATAATTTTCTTAACAACATGTCTATGCTTCAAATGCATTGAAAACCTGAAAAATTTATCTGCTGAAATTTTCAGCCTAGGGTGGGTGTACCAATTGTCGCTGTTGTGACGGTTTTTTCTCTGGCTCGAAATAAACTGTTTTGAAAGCAGTGATCATTTTGCACAGCTTCAAAGCTAGAATATATTTTCCGTTAATAATTATTAAACTAACGATATTTATATAATTAACTTACAATCTAGTTTGAATTCAATATTCCAGCAACCGATTCCATCACAACTCTAAACTTATCCAAGCTAAATTTATTGCTTTCGTGTGGAAGTATATGGCATTACCACACATTTAATTGCCAGTGTTACCAGTTTCACGAAACCTATCAACTATTCTCAATACTCCCACCCGTGAAACTAGTAACATTCTGGTCTATTATGTACTTCCATCCAATTTAACTTATAACCATTTGAATGAACCATTTCGCCAAATAGTCCCTCCTGGATCAAAAACATTATTTTCCGAAAAACGGTCTTGCTTGAATTCGTATAATCTATCATGCTTTCTATTGCCCGCCAGACCCATTTCCAAACTTGAAATTGATTTTGTTTCATTTTTCTCTAGTGCGAATGCATCCAGCCTGCTGTATTCCCTCACGCTTATTGGTATTACTGCTACCACTACCACTTCATCACTACTGTTCCGTAAAGTTAGCAATTCTGTACATTGTTCTTTCATCCCAGTGCCTGTTTGAGCGGCACCAGCCGTATTTATCAGTTTTTCATCACCGGAGCCAAACTCATTCGTGCCGGATGATACGATGAAACTTACATTAGCCGAAATATTTGGTTGCGAAGCCGTCTCCAATTTATGAGCGTCGTCAGCTACGACACATGAAGTCTTCGGCAGATACGGTTTTGCGAAGAGGAATTACACAGCTATCTCGTTGACTAAACTTCTCATTTATAGCTTCCTTCTTCGCACGGAATGTAGACTCAATTTGCTTAGCAGCTGCATCATAATGTTCATTCAGTCGCGCCAGCTCTCGTTCGTATTCCTGTTTGATTCGTAACTCTTTCTGGCTATGTTCAATTAGCCATGACTTGTGTTGCTCCTCTAGTAATGCGAGCTTTGTATACAAGTCCTCCATGACGAATCCTTTTGTATGGGCAGTTAGATTCTTTGAAGAATGTTGTGACGGTTTTTCTCTGGCTCGAAATAAACTGTTTTGAAAGCAGTGATCATTTTGCACAGCTTCAAAGCTAGAATATGTTTTCCTTTAAAAATTATTAAACTAATGATATTTATATAATTAACTTACAATCTAGTTTGAATTCAATATTCCAGCAACCGATTCCATCACAACTCTAAACTACTCAAATCTAAATTGATTGCTTCCGTTTGAAAGTATAAGGCATTACCATACATTTAATTGCCAGTGTTACCAGTTTCACGAAACCTATCAACTATTCTCAACAGTCGCTATACATAAGAACAACTATTTTTAAAAAAAGTAAAAGGCATGTGGGTGGACTTTATATAACAAGCGAAAGGTTTAATTACCTGCTCCTTAGAACAGCTGTGAAAACCACAATAAAATTTGTTTTTATCCTCAAAATTGATTAATCGATAATAGGAACGCATGCACCAGTTGTGGCACTATTCTTAATTTTGGTTCCTTATTCGGAAAATCCCATTGTTTTCTTATGGGATTGGCCAAATTGGGACCACTAGTGCGACAACTGGTGCAAAGGACGTCAAAAATTAAGCAAAATCAATTTTTAAAATTATGCTTTGCTTGTTTTGGAAGAGATAAAAGGTATTATCGTATCATATGAATGAATATGCTTTATCGATATGAACTTGGTTTGCGGTGATTTCATTGGCCATTTGGCATACAATAAAGCACTAGTGCGACAACTGGTGCTGTAGCCACGACTGGTACATCTAGCCTATATACAGGTGAAAAGAATGTCGGAAAGTATGAAAACAAACTATTTTGAAGTTACTCGCAAATTCGTTTGCGAACGAGTGCGGATGATCTTAAACCTGCTGTAGAAAAAATAATGCCTACACCCAACCAGCGGATGGCAGATTTTAATACAGTTCTGCATAAGAACCTTGCAGAAACTGTATAATAATTGGGCATATACAAAATCTGTATTATTTCAATACAATTATTGTATTGAAATAATACAGATTTGTATTATTTTAATGCAATATTTGTATAAAAAGCTTACAGAATTGTATATGCCCAGATCTTATACAATAATTGTCAGATTTGTTTTTTGGGTGTATATTTAAATGTGTATATACAAGAGTGATTCAAATTTTGACTTTTTCGCTCCTCTATGCTTAAACGGTTCGATAGTAAACCCCCTGCAGTACACACAAAGCATTTTTTTACAAAGCGCAGTTTTTTTGATACAACTATTTGAACGACCGATTCTACACCAACCCTCTGGTTTCAAAACAAGTACTTTGATCAATGCCAATAGTGATTTAAGTTCTGAGAACTTGTTCAAATTAAATAAAACTAATCCTATACTAAAACCGAAAGATTCAAAAAGTAACTCGTTTTCAGCCCTGTTCGCAGAGTACTTCATTGAAGTCGAATCGAAAGACTTGAACGCTCGGTAAGCGAGGGTCTCGTGCTGCCCCTCCACAGCTCGCGCATACACATGTAGGGGAATGATAGTGCGCCATTATTGTGGTCATCAGAAATCTATCACCTGCCCGAGATCGATTGGCTAAGGTTGCTTGGGGGCTGCTGTGGAGACGGAGGGGGCTGAACCAAAAGGATAAATTTCACCTGCCGCGCACTTACGCACCCAGCTCGGGGTACGCCAAATTGGAACCCTCAGTATATTTAAAACAGTTATAATATTAACAGCTTGCGACTTAACCCGGTCCCAGGGCGAGGAGCTGACCGGGGGTTTGGGGGAGAGACAATGTAAATATTATTGAAATTTGTGTCGAGTTTGGCTTTTTCGTTTATCTATATTAGGGTGGCAATGTAGTTTTGGATATCAGGATATCAGGAATTAAATTTGAGAAAAAAAGGTCTTCCAGTGGCAATATTTTTAAATGTATGGAGAATGCTAAGGAAACTCAAATTGCTACAATATGGGCATGATTAAAATCAAGTGCGAGTCACGATTCGTTAGATTTATTAATAGGTTTCCATTTTTCATTTTGAATGAAACGGAGGCCGCCGTAATTCAAAAATTTTAAAACTGATCTTTAGCAAAATATCTCATTCTCAAATCTCTAACTAGAGCAAAAATATCTACAAGCAGTGGATACTTTGAGTAAAAAAGATCTCAAATGGAGAATTAGCGTATTACATATACCAAAATTCCTTATCAAATGTTTTATATATTTTTAGTTGTTTTGTCTAAAATCAAGAATTCCAATTTTATCATCATCACCCTAATCTATATGAACGCGTATGTGTCACCGAAACGCGTGTAATTTTCCGTGGTTCGGCGGTTGGCGGAGATGAGCCAGGGGAGAATCGTTAATGAGCCCGCACGTGGAAAAAGGACTGCGTGACCAGTAAAATGATGATCCTATGGAGAAAAACAACAACAACTCACCGGGAGATATCAGCTGCTCGGTCGGGTTGATAAACATATGCAAAAGCTGACTGTACGGGTTAGTTCAGATGGGCTTCGGAGCACGGTATTGGGGGGAGGGGGAGGGCACATTCAGACTAGATGATTAATGAGCTTGGCGCAAATGATCACATAATACGTTGATTTCGGAATAATGTCATTTTGAGAATAAAGCAAACAATGTGAAATAAGGAGGGCTATTAGTAGCTGACCTTAATTTATTTCATACTGCTTCTGAAATTGTTTTGAAACGCATGATTTATGAAAATGATGATTGATCGCAGTAACGTTGAAAGCTTTATTACATTTTTTAAGCGTTTTGGAAAATGCTTGGTCACTGCATGCAAAGATTCAGTTCTAAACTCTTGAAATTTATTGAGCTTTTAGGATTTGATTAATTTACCACCTTTTTTTAAATTTACCAAATTTATCTTGTTTTTTGTAGTGTCTTCATTAGTCCAAATAATTTGATTCGCCAATTTGAAAATTTGATCTATTTGCACAAGAATCTTATCTGTGAAAAATCTGATCTAACATGTGCGTTACTCCAAATGCCTCTGAATTTTTGCGTTATACTATTAGCTTCGTCTGTTCATTTGTCTATTTTTTGTGTCTTATAATGTGCTGTGAGTGCTTACTTATCGTAGATTATTTCATACTTCTTGAGTTTTGTCTCTTTGTCAGCAACGTTTTTAAACGGCGTGACAGTTTTAACCAAATACTTCGAAAATTGCCAATCCATAAAACTAGTAAGTTGGTTGAATGTACAATTGCTACAATGTTGAATCAATTCTAGCTCCAATCTGGTTAATAGCATCGACAAAATTGATAACATTGAAACAACTTCAGCAATTTGAAACTTGCAACCCGAGCATTCCATCACAATCAATCAACGACACTCTGTTTGGCTACCGCTGCAGCCAACATCTTCCATAACCCTCAATTAAATTGTCAACAGAACCTTCATCGTCAATCGCTGCGTGCTGTGCCAAATATCAGTCGGAAGAGAAAAAAACTCGAGCAGGTGCCAGCGAGAATCTTTCCCTTCTCCATACTACTTTCATTCGGTTCCTATAAAACTTCGCTTCCCTCAACAACTCGGAAAGAAGATCCACTTCCGATTCCTCTTTGGTTGCTGCTTTGCCCAATAATGCAGGGCAACCGGGAAAGGTAGGTGAGCACATATTTATCTACGCCTTAAATGGTACAACACAGAGCCGTGAATTGTAATCTCGCGCGCCTCGACCACGTCCGTACAACTGCGTCGAGCTAGCTCGGTCCTCGTTCGCTGTTGATGGTGAGGAAAAAAGAGACCGAGAGAAACAGGTGAAAGAAATTAATTGTAAACGATTCCTCGTGGCGCAGATGAGAAATGGGCTGGCGGGAAGGCGCGACGCGACGCAGCAGCACGCTACGGATTGCTCCTGATCTTGAGGCTCGTCGCTGATTGGTGGATGACACGAGCCGTCTGTTCGGTTCCGAATCTCCAACTCGGATAGTATTCACCGCCGGTCGTCAAATGAGGGGATGCTGGTTTGTTGTTTTTGCGTTTTTCGTATGCTAGTTTGACACTGAAAGGTTGTAAATTTAATTTAATATTTTTGATGGAAGGCCAATGAAAGAACATGCTATGACTAAACTGTTCGGAATTAATGATGGAAACATATCTTAATAATACTGGTTAAGTAAACTGTGCCTCTTTTATTCGGTAACTTTCCAGAAACGCTGAATGATGGGTTGACATAATCGGCTTCTATACTTTCTATACACACTTAACTCATTTCACCGTATTCGGTAAATTTTACCGAAATCTCAACAGCAGAACTGGTCGGTAGTTTATTTTACAGATTTTTTGTAATTTTTTCCATTGCTCAACTGTCAAAATCACCGAAAATCAGTTAAATTATTTACCGAACAGTTCTGCTGTTGAGATTTCGGTAAAATTTTACCGAATTCGGCGATTTATTTTAAGTGTGTACAATGTATTTCTCGCCAAATCTTTTTCGGAGTTAGCAGCACCCTCTCAGATTAATCCACCTAGCATTGAAGATGCCTTTCTCGCGCATTATAACATCAAATAAGAATAATACACTTAATGCATTGCAGCATTTTCGGAAAATATTTTCTCAAAAAAAAAAATTCAATATTATCCTGTATGGTGATGTGTCTTTCTGTGTACTGGTCATGATCAAAAGCCTTGTATTTTCAGTTATTTTTTAATTTTTTTTTATTTTTTTTAAACTAATTTTATTTGCTAATTATCTGATACATCTCTTAGACTAGGTGTTCCGTGTATCCTAACACTATCATCCTTATTTGCAATGTTACATTTTTAGTTATTGTTAATACATTTCAATTGCCTCTGGCAGTTAGGATTTTTCCTCTGGTTAAATTCAACCATGTAGGAATTACAATGTTTTCAATTTGAACTAAACTTAACTTAATTTATACTAATTGTACAAAGAGCTAATCGATCGATTTTTGTCTAAAATTGGAAATTATTTTGTTTGACATTTGTTGCAATGTCTCAATATTAGAAATTCTATGAAGTTCATTGGTACTATACCACGGAGGAAACTTCAGAATCATTTTCAAAATTTTATTTTAAATCCTCTGAAGTGACTTCTTTCTGGTATTGCAGCAACTAGTCCATATTGACACAGCATACAACATGGCTGGTCTAAAAATTTGTTTGTAAATCAAAAGTTTGTTCTTAAGACAATGTTTTGATTTTCTGTTTATAAGTGGATATTGACACTTAATATATTTGTTACATTTGGCTTGAAGGCCTTCAATGTGATTTTCAAAAGTTGATTTTTGATCTAGCAGAAGTCCTAAATATTTAGCTTCGCTAGACCAATCAGTTGGAACCCCATTCATAGTGACAATATGTCTGCTAGAAGGTTTCAAATAAGAAGCTCTCGCCTTATGTGGGAAAATTATAAGCTGGGTTTTGGAAGCACTCGGGAAATTTTCCATTTTCACAAGTAAGTGGAGAAAATATCCAAACTTTTTTGCAATCTACTACAAATGACACGAAGGCTTCGCCCTTTGGCTGAGAGGCCCGTGTCATCTGCAAACAAAGATTTTTGACACCCTGGTGGTAAATCAGGTAAGTCAGAGGTAAAAATGTTATACAACATGGGCCCCAGTATGCTGCCTTGGGGGACACCAACCCTTACAGGTAATCTATCAGATTTGGAATTCTGATAGTTTACCGGCAGTGAGCGATCTGATAAATAATTTTGGATCAGTTTAATGATGTACAGAGGAAAATTAAAATTCATCAATTTTGCATTAAAACCTTCATGCCAAACACTGTCAAAAGCTTTCTCTATATCAAGAAGAGCAACTCCAGTCGAATATCCTTCAGATTTGTTGAGCCGAATTAATTTCGTTACTCTTAATAACTGATGAGTGGTTGAATACCCATGGCAAAAACCAAATTGCTCATCAGCAAAAATAGAATTGTCATTAGTGAACCAAATTTCTATTTAAAATAATCTTTTCGAACAGTTTGCTTATTGAAGAAAGCAAACTAATTGGGCGGTAACTAGAAGCCTCAGCTGGATTTTTGTTCGGCTTCAAAATTGGAACAACTTTGGCGTTTTTCCATTTATCTGGAAAGTATGCCAATTGAAAACATTTGTTAAATAAATTAACCGAAAAGGAAGGAAGGAAGCTCTCAGGAAGTTTTTTGATAAGTATGTAGAAAATACCATCATCACCCGGGGCTTTCATATTTTTAAATTTTCTAGTAATAGATCTCACTTCATCCAAATTAGTTCCCAACGAAGGGTCAAAAACATTCTCTTGATTGAGAATGTCTTCGAAGCTCCGTGTAACCTGATCCTCAATTGGACTAGTGAGACGTAGACTAAAATTATGGGCAGTTTTTGAGCCTTTTCGCCATTTGTCAATACAATTTTATTTCCCTCTTTAAGGGCTGGAATTGGCTTTTGAGGTTTTTTAAAGAACTTTTGTTAATTTCCAAAAGGGTTTCGAACTGGGATCCCATTTCGAGACATTATTCTCAAAGTTGGTATTTCTCAGAATAGCGAAACGTTTTTTAATTTCATTTTGCAAATCTCGCCAAATAACTTTCAACGCGGGATCGCGAGTTCTTTGGTATTGCCTTCGCCTCGCAATTTTAAGACGGATCAGTAGCTGAAGATCGTCGTCAATAATAATGGAGTTGAATTTAATTTCACATTTAGGAATTGCAATGCCTCTGGCATCGACAATTAAATTTGTGAAATATACGAGCGCATTGTCAATATCACTTTTGGTATCCAAAGGAATATTAACATCAAAATTCCTATCGATATATGTTTTATATAAATCCCAATCAGCTCTATGATAATTAAAAGTAGAGCTGATTAGATTATAAATGGCTTCTTGTGAGATTTCAAATGTCACAGGGAGGTGATCAGAGTCAAAGTCAGCATGAGTTACCAATTGGCCACACAGCTGACTTGAATCAGTTAAATCTAAATCAATTGTAGAAGGATTTCGACTGGAAGAAAAACAAGTTGGTCCTTTGGGATATTGAATAGAATAATATCCCGCAGAACAATCTTCAAATAAAATTTTACCATTGGAATTGCTTTGAGCATTATTCCATGAACGGTGTTTGGCATTGAAGTCACCAATTATGAAAAATTTGGATTTGTTGCGAGTTAGAATTTGAAGATCAGCTCTCAACAAATTCTTTTGCTGCCCATTGCACTGGAAAGGCAAGTAGGCAGCAATAAAAGAGAATTGTCCAAAATTTGTTTCAACAGAAACTCCCAAGGTTTCGAAAACTTTGGTTTCAAACGAAGAATATAATTTATGTTTGATACGTCTATTAATGACAATGGCGACCCCACCACAGGCGCTGTCAAGACGATCATTTCGATAAATAAAATAATTTGGATCTCTTTTGATGAAAAGACCAGGTTTTAAATATGTTTCAGTTATAATGGCAATGTGCACATTATGAACTGATAGGAAGTTGAATAATTCATCTGGTTGGTTTTGGAAATTTCCCCAGGCCTGCGGAAATGTTCCCATGTAACACGGACATTGGACATAATACAGGCCTTTTCCCTCCTGGGACCCTCCTTAGCCGTGCGGTAAGACGCGCGGCTACAAAGCAAGACCATGCTGAGGGTGGCTGGGTTCGATTCCCGGTGCCGGTCTAGGCAATTTTCGGATTGGAAATTGTCTCGACTTCCCTGGGGCATAAAAGTATCATCGTGTTAGCCTCATGATATACGAATGCAAAAATGGTAACTTGGCTTAGAAACCTCGCAGTTAATAACTGTGGAAGTGCTTAATGAACACTAAGCTGCGAGGCGGCTCTGTCCCAGTGTGGGGATGTAATGCCAATAAGAAGAAGAAGAAGAAGAAAGGCCTTTTCCAAACTTTTCACTTTTCTTAAAATGAACTAAATAAAATTCTTGAGAAATTCCCCTCTGGGGAGTGCCAGAGTTAGATTTCTTTTTCATCTTAATTACTTGGACTGGTGAAAATCCAGTTATTTGAGAAATTTCAATTTTAATCTCATCCAGTGATTTATTATCACTGGGGAGACCTTTCAAGACGATTTTGAACAATCGCTCAGTTTTGTCGTCGTATGTGAAGAATTTATGGCACTTCTCAGTTAAATACTGAAGAAGACGTTTGCGATCGTCATCCCGGCAAAACGCGGTAGTCACCACTGGCGTCGCCAGCTATTGTTATTTGGTGGGGCATCACTAGGCGCAAGAACAATATCCTATGAGAACAATGATGTGATTGCATCGTGTGGTGCCCCACCTCTTTCTCCGCCAGTGGCAGTCACCCTTCCTAGCAACCTGAAATGAAACCTTGATCCTCTGAAGGTTACTCAAGATTTCATTCCGAAAGCCAGAAAACTCGGCAACAGATACCACAATTGGCGGAATCCGTTGTTTCTTCGCATGAATCGAATCACCTGGGCTAGAGGTAGATTCGATTTTCTCAAATTCGTCATTAATCAAATCGAGCTGATTGCTCAGTTCGATAGGAGAAGAAATAATGTCAACGTTAGATTTAGAAGGAATATCTGAAGTCTCCAGCTTTCTTCTGCGCTTGGGCAGAAATCTTGTTTCTTTGAAGGAAGTGGAGAATTCAGAGAATCTCCTTTCCTCTTGTTTTTATTATTGCTCATTGCTAACCCGAGTAGCACATATGTTGTAGATAAGTTATTATTACTCATATGCGACCAAATTCAGCCATATATGAGTTACAGCAACCAAATCGGTCTGAGTTGTGCTGCTAGGGAAGCGTGGAGACGTGACCTTCTAAGAGGTTTTTTCCCAGAATGGTGTCCCTGCAGGATTACCACCGCTTGTCGGAATTTTACTTCCGCAAACGGGTCCAACGTAAAACGGGTCCTTGCAAAGATCGTAACGGGATCAGTGGGTACAAACGCAAAGAGAGAAAAGAACCGCACAGCACGAAAGCAAGATGCGGTCTGATTCGAGCCAGAGTGAATCTACCTCAACCGAGGCCATCAGGAATGAGATGAAGTTGTTATCAAGAACAGTCAATGCTCTGAAAACTGACATTAGTAACTTGACTCCTACGGTGTCAACTCCAAATTTAATGGACGAACTGAGCTCCGAGCCAGTGATAAATCCGGAGCTGACTCATAATGATCTAGAAGAAACTTCAGCTTCAAATTCTGGCGAAAACGACACAACATGTTGGCGTGTGATGGGGCCAAACAAAGTTCTATGCTCTGAGTCTGAATACGTAGAACTTAAAAGAGCAAAAGCAAAGCAAAAAGCGATGTGGCGTAAACATAGGATTAAGAACAGCAACTATACAAACAATTACAACAACAAAAACAACAAAAAATAATACCAGCAACAATAACTTCATCAACAAAAGACACAACAACAAATACATAAGCAATAAAATGGTCAACAAAAGCATACATAGCAGAGCAGAAACAATAATTTCAATGGTACAACCACAATCGCATGAACCACAATGATCGGAATAGCTATATGAACCGGAATAAATGCGGAAATATAAATAGTCAAACATAACGCCCCATCGTGTAACAACTCAATTGTCTACAACACAAACCGAGCTAATCACAATCGTACTGGATTTCATTCAGGCCGGTCAATAATTCAACTTTCTATCAACCACACCAGAAATAAAACCTGACATGTGACATCGAGTCAATTTCGGATCAAATGTCGAAGATTGAACAATGGATTTCCAATACGGATCGTTTTGGAGAAGAGCACGATTCCGGTCTAGCTGTTGATGAAGTACTTCAGCCCGCAGCGAGTAACTTGCGAAGGACTACAGACCAAACAGCTCATACTTTCGGACAAAGCGTCAATCAACCAGCGTTTCAACCGGGTCGTCAGCTACAACCAGCAGTAGGGTTACGGCAGGAAAATCATCCTCCACTCAAAAGCAGTTACGCAGCTCAAACCGTGCAACGTCAACCCCCGATGAGAGAAACTCTGATCCAAACAAGCCATTTCGTTCCAGAGCCAAGGTTAACTCCAATGTACCACGATCAACATGATCCACTCGTGCAACGTACGCAGTCCTCAGGCAATGAGACAATCTGCATTCTCAGCCGGAGTCAACTGGCGGCGCGCCAAGCAGTCCCGAAGGAACTTCCAGACTTCAACGGAAGCCCAGAGGACTGGCCTCTATTTTTTTTCGGTTTTCAACAGCCCTACTTTTTTTTATAGTTGTTGTTTATTGGGCATAGTTAAGTAATTATAAAGTTCTCATAGTCTAGTTACACATTACATTAAGCTTAAAATTCAAATCTCCTACATCAATTCTATTGTTACTTTCATTAACATGACAGATGTATTCACAAAAAACATTCAAAATTTTAACACGTGTTCTCCTATTTATGCCATTCAAAGCAGGCCTAATTAGCTCCTCAAATGAAATTCTTCTCCATCCATTCAGGATACTGCCTACTTTGCGTTGTAGAATTGACCAAGCGGTTGCCACGCGAGGGCAGGAGTGAAATTTGTGTTCTATTGTCTCTATTGTACCATTGTTGCAATGCACACACGTTTCAGTTTCTACTTTTCGCATCACGAACCATAATTTGCGATGTTCGATCTTCTCATTTACTGCTAGATACAGTTGGCTTCGTCTGGATGATGTTATCTGCTTGTCCCCTATATTCCGCCACGTACGAGGCCAATTAGTCCTTTGATGATTCCTTTCGATTTTGGGTTGCTCTGTGCGTTCTATAAGGCAACGGTGGATTCGATAGGCTGATGGATTCTGTAGCACAAGGTTGGGTAATTGGGAAATGTTTGAGACAATTTGTTTAATGTCAGGGAGATCTATTGGAATTGGTCGGGGATTTGCTTGGAAAATAAGATCGCTATAGAATGGCATCGAATTTATCTCCTTCAGATGTCTGTTCACTGCTAGTGATGGGCTCTTCAGTGCTACCAGATGTAGGTTGAGCCCTCCTTCTTCTTTGCTGCGCGCTAACTGTGTAATCGGAACACGAGCAACATTCCCTTTCCATAGAAAGATGCCCATAGATGAGGTAATTTTGGCAGTATGCACCGCCAGGGGAGGAAGAATTGACGACAGGTACCAAATCCTCGACGTGCCATAAGTATTTAGCATTACTACTTTTTGATGTAGCGTCAGAGATCGTGCTGAGTGAAGCCACATTTGATGGGAAAACTTTCCTACCAGGGCATTCCAGTTCATCGTAGTCATGAGTCTGATAGAATTAGCAAAAATTATACCCAGAATTTTGACAGAATTTGCTGTCTGTAGCCATGGGATATCGAGCCTACCCCCTCGCAAAATCCCACGTCGATCGAAATCGTTTTGCGCATATTCAGTTTTGCCCCTGCAGCTCTTTCAAATTGGGTAAATAGTTCTTTCATTTCTTCCACGCACCTTGCCGAAACTCACCAGTTTTCCAGCACGACGATGATGTCGTAGACTTGCTATTCGATCCTTCAATGCAAGCGTGGCTTGATCAATGTTCCGTTCCGAGTTTGAGCATTTTCCATCCGTCACTCAATATTTGGTAGGCTTTCATCACTCTCTCTAGTCTGCATTTCAGTATGCGGGAAAAGAGTTTGTAGTCTGAGTTTAGGAGCGAAAGCGGTCTGAACGATCGTGCCGTGTCGTCGCCTCCTTGTTTTTTTACAAGTACGATAATGCCGTCTATAGAAATGACGAAGGAAAGTTGCTTGTATGGGCTTCATTCATCAGCAGATTCAGCTCTCTGTGAATAACATCAAACATTCTGTGATAGAATTCTGTTGGGATTCCATCACAGCCAGGTGATTTCCTAGGTGCGCTCGATTTGATAGCCGAAAGTATCTCCTCCGTAGTGATTGCACTTGTGCAGGCCTCGTTCGCCGCGTCGTTTGGTGAGATGGAATTAGCACAGCCAAAGTTGTGTCGCTCTTCTGTTCCAGCTTCCGATGTTTCAGCGTAAAGGTTTGAGAAATAGTTCAGGAGATGCGCTTCAATTTCAAGTGGTTCGGCTATGACGTTATCCTCTTCGGTCCTCAACTGCCTAATGGTAGTTTTTTTCTTCCGTCTTTCTCCCAGCTGGAATAGAGATATCGGTTCCCCCGAGACGTATGTTTCATTGTTCCGCATGAACATGTGGGTAAAGTTTCGCTGGAGAGACAACATTTCTGCTTTTAGCCTGTTTATGGTGGTTAGCATCGCTGGGTTTTGATAGTAGCTATCGTACGCAAGCCGTAGTTCAGCATACAGTCGCTGGTGCTCGTTATGGAAATCATTAAAAGCAATGTGCGATTTCCACTTGAAGAATGACTTTATTTTAGGTTTTGCGTACGATAGCCACCATTCAATCCAAGAATTATAATTTCTCCGTTGTCGGGTCCAGTATTGCCACCTATACTGGAATTCTTCTACGTTCTCCTGGGTTAGAAGATGGGGGCGCAGGGACCAAAAGCCTCGACCGTGTTCCCGTCCCAGATTGGGAAGACAGAGCCTGAGTGTAAGTGCTTTGTGGTCGGAGAATGAGCAGACATGGGTGTTTGCCACTCTCAGTTGATCACGAAGGCCGCCGCTCACATAGATCCGATCCAGGCGGGATTGCGCATTTCGGTTGACGAAGGTGTAGCCAGCATCTCGTTGGTTCAATTTCTCCCACACGTCGATCATTCCTAGTTGTTGAATAGCCATTTTAAGAGCGGGACTAGTGTTGTTGCTGGATGAATCGCACGACCGAAGTACGCAGTTGAAGTCTCCTGCTAGGATAGTATGCTGAGTGCGATGACGAAGGTAGTATGGAAGGGTACCGTTGAAGAACGTTTCCCGAGAGGCGCGATTCGCCGTGCCGGAGGGGGCATAAATGCTGCATATCGTTGTGTCTTGTACTCGGACTGCGACCAACCGACCATCCAAACTTTTCTCTACGTTGGAGTATGGAATGTGCTGCTTTAGTGCAATCGCTGTACCTCGTTTTGAGTGGTCCACATTAGCGATAACGTTGTAGCCGGGTAGCGTAAGATGCTCATTTTCTACCTCTTGCAGACAGACAATATCGATCCATTGGCTGTTGACGAAATTCCGGAGAGCGTTTATTTTTGTTGGACTCGTGATGGTGTTGATATTTATAGTGGCGATATAGTAGGATGTGAGAGACATTTTAGTGCTGGATACTCTCCTCATTCTCGACTCCATCCATGCGAATTTTCTTTGCTCGGCGGGTTCGCCTGCTGCTTGATGATGAAGAAGATTCGTCGGTTTCGTTGCCGTTGCTTTTGTATGAAATTGCTTGCGGGTTGGTTGGTTTCTTGAAAAGATCTATCGCTGGGTTTGACTGTGTGGTGGTAGATGGAACTGTATGCGACAGTGTCGATGAAGTCGAAGCACGATGTTTGTTCGCATCGAGATTTTCTACCGCCGTCGTCGGACGAAGCACGGTGGCGTGTGTTGACTCTCTGGGATTTTCGGCATGGATCGGCGATTGTGACATTTCGGGGAAGTCTTCGGATGAAGCTAGCTGAGGCACTGCTTGTCGCTCGGCTGCTTTTGTAATAATTGATTTCGAGTTAGGCGGTTTGACGCTAGTCGGCTTCTTTTGCGGAGCTTGTTTTGCAACGTTCGCGTAACTCTTCTGCACCAACAATTTCTTGTTTTGAACGCACGAGATCCCGGCATGAGCTTGTTCGTGGCAGTGCTTGCACGATTGAAGCTGGCCTTTGTAGACAATGTATGCCTGTTCACCATCTATTGTGACCCACGAGTCAATGTTCTGCCTCAACACCATGCGGGCAGACCAGATGCCGAGCGATACACCTCCATATTCGTATCCTTCGCCCCACGTCAATTCTCGGATTGAGAGAACATCTCCGAAAGCACTCAAAAATTCGACGATTTTGGCCTCCGATACATCTTCGGGCAAGCAAGTCAACACTACCATCTTCTAGCGTTATTCGGAGCTTGAACTTTTTTCCTTCACTTTCTACTTCATGCTTTTCGTCGTGTTCTTCGACCACTTTTTGAGCGAGTGCAAGGTTATTAACCTTCACGAACGCACATGCTCCACCTCTATGACACTGTAGTCTTTGCACTTCCTCCCTCCTCAAACCAAGAACCGTACGGCAGAAGGCGTGTAGTTTCTCGTAGGATGGTTTCAATGGGAAGTTTGAATAGTCAATTTTAAATGTATTCTCCCGCCTCATCGCGAATTCGAAACACACGCGACGCGACTGGATTTAGAAAAAAACAACTCTCCACTGAATACTGATGTTGATTGCTTGACTTCGTAAACGATACACGTAATCGAGAAAACGTCTGTCCGTCTCAGAAGCTGAGCGATAATGTGCGGATACTCAAACGAGGAAAACATGCTTCCTCTTCGGAAATGATTGAAAGGGAGGGCATTAGAAGCAGTTAGATGCCGTTTACTGCATCCATCCAACGTTGTCGGAGTGATATCAACTCTAAAGATGCTGTACGGCAGACCGAAAACGATTGTACAAGCCGTCGTAAAAAAGGTGCGTGCCCTTCCATCGCCAAACATCGACCAGCTCGAGACGGTTATCAACTTTGCACTCACCGTAGAGAATTTGGTCGTGACGATTCAAGCCTGTGGAGTGAATTTTTTCGTGTACAACGTTTCGTTGTGATACGAATTAGTGGAACGTCTTTTGTCGTCTTTGAAGCTCGATTGGGCCAAATATTCCAGAAATACATCAAATCCGAATTTGCTAGACTTCAGCACCTGGATGTACTCTACAGCGGAGGATGCCAGTGCGGTTATGGCCTCGTGCAGCAATGACAGGCCTCGAGTCAACTAAAAAGATGGCTTCCTGAACGTACATTCAGAGGCGAGCCGAACAATTAGCAAGCAGCTCACTGCACCACCGCAGGACAAGCAAATGCTTTCCAGTGAGTAGACAAAACAGTGTCCAATCTGTAAAGGTACTTGCCAGAACATTGCGAAATGTAAGCGCTTTAAAGAATTCAGCTACGATTCGAAGTGGGCCGTACGTGAGTGCAAATTATGCCGAAAATGTTTGCGAAAGCACAATGGTTCGTGTAGACAGCAGAAGGCGTGCGGCACGAATGGCTGCACTTATCTACATTACCCTCTTCTTCATGGCTACGACAACAAGCAAATGCGTCAACAACGGCAACAGAAAATTCCGGGGCAACGGAGGCAACCCAACAGAGCTGCAAATCCACCAGAGCCAGTCTAAACTTCTCTTCCGGATGCTACTAGTGATTCTCCATGAACCAGCAAAAGCCGTAAAAACCTACGCGTTTATCGATGATGATTCCGAACTTTCCATCATGGAGCAAAATCTGGCGGAAGAATTAGGCGTGAAAGGACCAAGAACACCCTTGTGCATGAAGTGGACCGGAGGTTCACAGCGTTTGGAAAGACCTTCACAAAGGGTAAGCCTTCAGACCTCCAGCAACAGGGATAGCTCGAAGAAGTACCAATTGTCAGCCGTGCAAATTCGTCCGCAGACGCTGTTGTATACAAGCATCCAAGAAACATACGAACATTTCGACGGTTTTCCAGTAGAATCGTATGAAAACGCCTGTCCTGACAGCCTCGGGATTTTCATCCCGAACAAACTTCCTCAATCGCAGGATGATCAAAAAGCCTAAATGCTGCTGCTGGAGTGTTTTACGAAATACCAATCTGGGCGATACGAGCCTGGACTTCTTTGGAAGTACGACAACATCCGACTTCCAGATAGCAGAATGATGGCACTGAAGAGATGGGACTGTCTAGATCACGTAGAAAAAGGTTATATCCAGAAGCTGTCGGGCGAAGAGGTTAAAGCAGAGCGTTCTCTAGTATGGTATCTACCAATGTTCCCAGTAATAAACCCGAACAAACCCGGAAAAACCAGAAAACCCAGCCGTTGAAGCAATAATCAAGCGACACTACGTCGACGATATGCTTTTGAGTGTTGAGGATGAGGGAGAAGCAATTCAGCTTGTAACCCTAAAATTGAATTCATGAAATTTAATTTGTGGAGTGTGAACACGCATTTATTCTCCATTCAATGAAAAAGCTAAATGAAGCTCGTTTCCATATAACTATTTGAGCTTTGTGTGATGTTTAAGAACGTCCAAGACCACAACCCGATGATGCGCCATCTTGTAAATCGGATAGTTAAAAGGAAATATGTCAAAATTAAAATCTTGAATCACAAATTGCGTCTTAGAGAGTTAAACAGATCCTACCTATTATTAAATTAAAACAAAGGTGTTTTATACCTTTAAACTCTCTTTAATCCACCAATCACAGAAAACTACGTGGCGATTTTTAGGCCTTATCTAATCTATCGGGCGTCTTTCTTTTCAAATCAGTGGAGTGCTTTTTAAAGAACAGTTGGTTTTTTCCAGAACAAAAAAAAAGAAAAGTGGAGTGATTTAAAACATTTATTCTTGCAATTCTAAGCTCGAAGTAAGTTATCGCGCGATTCTAATAGAATTTGAATAAATGTTTAACAAGTTTTTTTTTCTTAATAGCAGCAAGATTTTTTCGAGAAAATTGTTTTCAAATAGAACTATATTATTTGGATCTCCTTCAAGTTTTGAAAGTAATAATTCAGGTAAGCCTAATTGTGTATAATTTATTGAGCAATTAGTGAGTTTGAACCGCGTTGAACAGGACCAGTGCCCAAGCAACGTGGGCGGTTAGTCCAGAGTGGATGCTGCGAGTCCGCAAAGGGTTGGTTCGATCAAATTCGAAGTTGGTCAAAGTGGCGTGGACTGGTCCTAGTCCCTCGAGCTATCTACTGTGATCTTCGGTATTGCTTTCCATCGTCGTAAATCATCGCCGCCACTAACTGCGCACGTCGATAAGTCGCCAGCGACGGCTGCACGCTCCACGCATCTAGGGGACATCTATTCCCCGAAAAAGACGCCGGCGCGCGCATCGCGAGACGACGCCAAAGTAGCGTTAGAGCTCGAGTCCAAAGCTTCGAGAACGATCAACCACGACCAATGCACGATATTTTGGCAATCGTACCTGAATTCGAATCTCCATCCACTTAAGTCACTGCGCGGGAATTACAAGCGAGGACGCAGAAGAAAAGGTCAGATCTGATCGGTTATTTTTGCTCAATTGCTATAGCATTTCAAGTCGTACAGTTTGTACAAACACGTGACGTCACAAAGGGCATTAGGTTTATTTGAATTTTCTTACCGTTGCCTCACGAAGAAATAAACGATTCGAAAAGTTTTGTTACTCTAGTTTCCGCGTTCGATATTTGAATTTTAAAACCAATTACTTCTAGTTTTTTTTTCGCGTGACGAAATAAAATGAAAATTATAGTAGATTAGCTTATGTTTATTGATTGCTTACTAGTCCTTTAATTGATGAATCATTGAGGGTATTTTTTTTAAACTAATTTGTTTGATTTGAATTTGTTTGATTGCCTTAAGACGTCGGGATTCAAGTGATCTTTCGCTTCTGAATATACAAAAATTACCTGCCCTGAGAAGGCAGTCTTTGATCCGGGCAATACGATCTGAGAAACGGTCCTTCTGGAGAAGGTGGCGCTTAAGCCGTTTCTTCATAGAACGGAAGAGATCGTTACATTCTGGCGCCCAACGTGGGGCCGCTTAACGGTTCTTAGGTATTTTTATGAATTCGATTTGGAAATTTGCAAAAAAAAAAGTAGTTGTGATTTAGTTATTAGTTTGTACAAAATTATCTGGTAAGCCGGTGTGGAATTGAACGTAAAACTTAAACAACTTAGAGTTTCGAATAAGTGAATTTTGTAGATAGTATTTAGGGTTAATCGGGATAATTCGGTAGAGTCGTTAATTTAAAATTTGGTTTCGGTTATTAGTTAAATAAATAATTTTTTTTTGCTTAGTATAGTGCCATATAAGTGCCATTCTTTCTATTAATTTAATTGAATCTTAATTGATTGTGAATTGAGAATAATGTCTGATAACGAAGATAGAACGAATAATGTGAATTTGAATCGTACCTCGGAGTCTCAGAGAACTTTGGTAACACCTCCGGAATATACCGAAGATTACAGTCTTCTTGGAGCAGTAGGTGACATTAATCCTGCGCGTATACAGCGTCTGGTGTGGGCGGATCAGCTAACGACGAATACAACCATTAATCGGCCACAGGCAGACACCAGGTTTTCCTTGGACAGTCGCTGTCCAGCACGAAATAATCTTCAGGCTGAAATGGATCAAGCAACGCGCATTCAACTTTCGGCCGAAGGATTTCAGCTACCTTTTCGCGGAATTCCATCCAGTACCCGTCTGGAACAAGCCGCTGGGAGTCATTTTGCAACTTCCTGTTGGCGACAGGCCAAGGAGGATCGACTAGACACTCCGTTCCGATGGCGACCGCCACACCACATTGCGGTACGAATCCGTTCTTTGATGACGGCCAAGATGAAATCCATGGCGAAGATAGTCTTTACGTGTCTCGGAATGCGCTTCCTAACGACGCGTACCATCTGTCAAGGGAAGATGGGATCCCATTATTAAATTCCACAGTTCAGCCCAATCTATCGGCGGAAGCGGCGATTCCTCAGACCAGGATGGCTTTGACGACAGCGCCCGAGCAATCTGAAATTTCCCAGCTGAGTGTAGCCACTCATCCATTTTCTTCTGAACAAGGTCGGTCAAGAAATGGATCGCTGCAGCAAATGCGACGTGTACCAATTGAACCTTCCGCTTTCGGATCAGAGAACAGACAGTCGGTATCAAAACCGTCTACTGAGACGACACAAAATGCTGTACCTGGAGATGAGACCGAAATGTCACTAAACTATATACATGTTTCTGACATTAAAACTATGTACAAACTTACGTTCGTGAGCTTTTGAGCAATCAGCCACAACGGAATATCGTTCGTGATACCGTGGTAAACAATCTGGCTCAACAAATAGCTGATGTTGGTATACACGACTCGGAAATCTCGGGCATTTCTAGGGTAGCGGCTTCGCAGGAGCAAATGAGATTGCATGCCCCATTACAATTACGGTGCTCAGGAGGATCATATCGTCCATCTGGAATTAGAACAGAATCTATTATTGGTGGAACACCTCCGGTTTTCAGAAACGTTCTCCGAAATTCATGGCCAAGTTTTCAGAATTCAGCGTCTCCTCGCAGACCAGTGCCATCAGGAGGACAACGCAACCCGACAACGCAACACTTTCCAAACTACCATTCTCCCTATGGAACCTCGAGTGCACCGATGCCACATAATTGGGAACCAAACGAAGCAAGACGTGGTAGACTGCCACATCACACTTGCAATATTCTAGAGAAGTGGACCAAGTTTGCTGGAGACGCAAGTTCCACACCCGTAGTTGACTTTCTGCGGCAAGTCGAATTGTTGAGTCGGTCGTATGAAATTACCAAAGAAGAGTTGAGAACCCATGCGCATCTTCTCTTTCGCGATGATGCATATGTTTGGTATTCTGCATACGAATCGAAGTTCGATTCGTGGGACACATTAGTGTACTATCTACGTATGAGATACGACAATCCCAACCGGGATCGTTTTATTAAGGAGGATTTAAGAAATCGAAAACAGCGTCCTAACGAGCTGTTCAGCGCGTTCCTCACAGACATCGAAAATCTTTCTCAGCGATTAAATAAACCAATTTCAGAGGAAGAAAAGTTTGATATCGTCGTGGAGAACATGAAAATGTCCTACAAACGACGATTGGCATTAGAACAAATAACGTCATTAGAACATTTGGCCCAATTGTGCTACCGGTTCGATGCTCTAGAAGGAAACTTATACCATCCTCGAGGCCCTACTAAAACCCCGTTCGTCAATGAAATACAGCTCGAGGAAGAAGATTCGGCTAATTTAGAGGACAACCCAGATGACATTGAAGTAGCGGCGCTTCAAGTACGCAGAGTACCAAATGGCAGTGGCAAGGATTCAGCGACCCGAAAAACAGTAGATCCCAATGATCGAGCTCAAGCTCTCTGTTGGAATTGTAAAAAATCGGGACATCTATGGAGGGAATGTGATCAGAAGAAGACTATGTTTTGTCATATGTGTGGGCACCCAGAAACTACTGCGTTCCGATGTCCTCAACAACATGATCTTCGATCATCCTTTGAGCCTAAACCAAAAAACGATTAATGGGGGAGATTTCCGGAAACCGAACTCCTACCAAACATGAAGAAAGGGTTTCCATGTCCCCATTTTCCCGATTCAATCAAACGTTCGTGATCCAAACCTGCTTCCGGCGATGTCCTCACCTTACCGTCTTCATTCTTAATATTCCGGTTGAAGGATTAGCAGACACCGGCGCCAGTGTTTCCATGATTAGTTCTCGCAGCCTGCTGAATCGTCTCGGATTGAAGATTCAAAATGCAGTTTGAAGATATATACTGCAGATCGGACCCCGTATACATGTGAAGGATACGTGAATGTGCCATATATGTACAAAAATGTAACTAAGGTGGTCCCTACCTTAGTTGTACCGGAAATATCAAAGGTCTTGATCCTCGGAATGGATTTTTTATCCGCCTTCAATTTCCAATTAGTTTCTGATTCTTCTGTTAGCGAGCCATGTCACTTGACGGCAGATGCACAATTCAACTTGAACTACATTGCGAACTATTTCGGTGACGAGGATGGCCACCTCTGTTTTCAAGTGAGACCAGAAGCAATCATCAACGAGGTTGGATGTTCACTCCCAGAAGAAGATGAAAGTCTGGAAATGCCAACGGTGGAAATTCCAACAAAAATAATCGAGAACGTGTCGGAAATTGAAACAGAACATAAGCTGACCTGGAACCAAAAGAAAACTTATTTCAAGCCATTCAACAACTTCCCATGACGCAAGAAGGACGATTAGGTAGAACTCCGATTTTGAAGCACTGCATTGAACTTTTGCCTGGAGCCACTGCAAGGCGGGTTCCCACGTATCGCTGGTCGCCGGCCGTGGAGGCAGTCATCGATGAAGAAATGGAACGGTTACTCAATCTGGACGTCATAGAGGAGTGTAAAGGAGCTGCGGACTTCATTAATCCATTATTACCTATTAAAAAGCCCACAGGTAAATGGCGCATATGCCTAGATTCCCGTCGGTTAAACTCGATGACTAAAAAGGACGATTTCCCTATTCCAAACATGGCGGTTATCCTGCAGCGCATAAAACGTGCGCGCTACTTTTCGGTGATAGACTTGACCGAGTCTTATTACCAGGTTGAGCTGGAAGATGATGCTAAGAGTAAAACGGCGTTTAGGACTAATAAGGGCTTATACCGTTTCAAGGTCATGCCCTTTGGCCTCACAAATGCTCCAGCCACCATGGCTCGTCTAATGGTAAAGGTCCTTGGACATGACCTCGAGCCATTTGTGTACGTCTACTTGGATGATATTATAATCGTTTCTGAATCGTTCGAAGAACACCTCAGGCTAATAAAATGCGTTGCTGAACGTTTGTCTCGAGCAGGTTTGACCATAAACATACAAAAATCAAAGTTCTGTCAAACAAGCATCAAATATCTGGGATATGTTTTGTCGGAAGATGGATTATCGATGGATATTTCAAAATCCAACCTGTATTGGACTATCCGGTACCTCGTACCGTGAAAGATATTCGGAGGTTACTTGGTCTTGCAGGCTTTTATCAAAAGTTTGTTAAAGCTATTCGGAAATCACCGTTCCCATTACAGAGCTGCTGAAAAAGTACGACGAAAATTTGAGTGGACAAAGGAGGCAGATAATGCCCTTCAGCGTCTGAAAGAAGCATTAGTCACCGCACCGATCTTAGCGAACCCTGACTTTTCTCAACCCTTCATTATTGAGACGGATAGCTCCGACTTTGCTATTGGCTCTGTCTTGGTTCAAATTCAGAACGGGGAACGAAAATGCATCGCGTACTTCTCCAAAAACTGTCGAGTACCCAGCGAAAGTACAGCGCCACCGAACGAGAAATGTCTGGCGGTACTGCTAAGTATCGAAAATTTCAGACATTTCGTAGAAGGGAATCGGTTCGTCGTACAAACTGATGCGATGTCCCTCACCTTCCTTCAGACAATGAGCATTGAGTCCAAAAGTCCGCGTATTGCGAGGTGGGCACTGAAGCTTTCGAAATACGATATGCAGCTCCAATACAAAAAAGGGTCGGAGAACATCCCGGCCGATGCACTAAGCCGTAGTGTGTTTATCATCGATAGCCAATTACCTGATCCATATGTAGAAGACCTGAAACAACAAATTAAACAGAATCCGGACAAATATTTAGATTTCAAGATCGTTAATGAACAAATTTTCAAGTTTGTTTCCAATTCTACAATTCCCTGAAGATCCAGCGTTCCGATGGAAACAGGTTTTGCCATTGCCTGAGAGAAAACAGGTTATTGAAGGGATACACAAGGTCGCTCACTTAGGCTTCCTCAAAACTCTTGAAAAGGTCCGGGAACGCTACTACTGGCCTAGAATGGCAAGTGAAATCAAAAGATTTTGTAGCAGCTGCCAGATTTGTAAGGAATCTAAGGTCCCAAATCTTAATGTACGCCCACCCTGTGGGAAACCGAAGCTGTGTAGCCGACCATGGGAATTAATATCCATCGATTTCCTAGGACCGTATCCAAAATCCCGGAAAGGAAATATCTGGATCCTAGTGATTTGTGATTTTTTCTCCAAGTTTGTACTGGTCCAATGTATGAAAACAGCTACGGCGCCTGGGGTCTGTGCCGTCATGGAAAACCTTGTTTTCAATTTGTTTGGAGCGCCGTCTGTCTGTATAACTGATAATGCTAAAGTCTTCCAATGTGACATGTTCAAAAAACTGTTGGAAACTTACGGTGTGACTCAATGGAACCTTGCCGTATATCATCCGGGTCCAAACCCGGCTGAACGAGTCAACCGTGTAATTGTCACGGCCATTAGATGTGCATTGAACAAACAGGTGGATCATCGCAATTGGGACGACTCAGTTCAGAAAATCGCCGCTGCCATCCGTACGAGTGTCCATGAAAGTATTGGTTTCACTCCATATTTTATTAATTTTGGTCGGAATATGATCAGCTCAGGGACCGAATACGAGCATTTGAGGAATCTAAACTCTGATATCAATAGGGTCTCAAACCATCAAAATGAAGAAACGCGAAAGCTGTATGAATTGGTTCGACACAATCTTCATGATGCATACACCCGCTATTCAAAGTCGTACAACCTCCGGTCTAACGAAAAACACTGCTTTAAACCTGGCGATGTGGTATACAAACGTAACGTTCATTTGTCCGACAAATCTAAACACTTTGTTGGAAAATTTGGAACGAAATACACCCAAGCTCGTGTTCAATCTGCCCTTGGAAGCAACACTTACGTTCTTGAAAACAATGATGGACAAAGAATTCCAGGTACCTTTCACGGATTATTCTTAAAAAAGTCCTGATTGGAGGAAAATCCGACGTTCGATTGAGCCTACAGCATGAAAACATCCAGCTATGATTGCACTATTACCGAATAGTGCAAAGACAATTAATTAAAACAAAACACACTCCCGTGGTGCAACGGTTCGGTCCGATCCGAGATGTCCTTGTGTTTCCTCGATCGTTGACAACAGACAATAAAACCAATCAAAACAAACGATATGACTGTACTCCCGTCGAGTGGTGTATACATCACTTCATTATTCAAATACACATGATGCACCGAAGCCGTTCGATCCTTAAAGTCCTACTGTTATCGGCGATGTTAAAAAAAAATGCGTAAATAGATGGTGCCACGGGTTGGATAGTAGAGATCGTACCCTTGTACCATGACCAACAATAAAGTAACAATAAAAACACTGCTTATCCACCAAACACTCTATAGAGGTACGACTACAAATTGCCCAATGCTAGAGGAGTCAGCTGCCTCGCATGGATGAGCTTCATAATTAGCTTCGATGACCTACGTCTACCTAGTCTGCTTGTTCAGACGATGACCTTGACCGTGACCGAAGCGATTTTCGTTCTCTACCATACAAGATCTTTTGTTCTCACTAGAACAGTAGAGATCATTCTTCGGTAATTCCGACACAATCAAGCACAAATATCCGCACTATACCATTCGCATCTAAATTTATCTCACGGTTCTCCAGCCTAGATCAGTAATTATACATATTCCCGATTGTAGATTTCACTTTAAACACCATAATCTGCAATAATCCGCAATAGTCCGTAAAATAGAAACGGTCATAAACGAAAGTATTCTGACCGCCACATGCTTTCGGTTCGTTATTCACCTCTCATCTGAATGTTGTTCAGTAGGGACAGCATTCTTCCCACAGTATATCTTTGACAAATCATAAAGCGCCGATATAGGATGACTATGTTGACTGGTAGGTTCGGAATTAGGGCGTAAATGTTAAGTATGAGTCCATATAGTAAATCGGTATATGCAGTTTTTTTTTTTTTTTCCAATTCATACATTGGAGTAATTCGGATCGGTTATTAATTTTTCTGATATGTCAGAAGTTAATCGGTATATGTTAAGACATTTTTTCAGACTTTTCTGAAGTAATCGGTATGTAGACTTATAGTGAAGTATATGAGAGGATGAATTGTCTCGTCAATAAATGATTGTTAGTTTCGAGTAAGGACAGTTCAACATGGTTATTCAATTAGGCGTATTGATAGAATGATTGATTCAGATAGTCGTTCAATTTCCATGAAAAGGTTTAGTTGAAGAATTTTGTACAAATTAGACGAATGTAAAAAAAAATATATTAAAAATAAGTTTAGTCTAATTCATGTAAATATATAAAAATTTTGAAATTTGTGGAAAAAAATTTCAAAATTTTTATTTCTTAGTATAGGCGTAATGTAACCCTAAAATTGAATTCATGAAATTTAATTTGTGGAGTGTGAACACGCATTTATTCTCCATTCAATGAAAAAGCTAAATGAAGCTCGTTTCCATATAACTATTTGAGCTATGTGTGATATTTAAGCACATCCAAGACCACAATCCGTCGATGCGCCATCTAGTGGTTAATCCGGTAGTAAAAACGAAATATTTCAAAATTTTAATCTTGAATCACAAATTGCGTCTTAGAGAGTTAAACAGATCCTACCTATTATTAAATTAAAACAAAGGTGTTTTATACCTTTAAACTCTCTTTAATCCACCAATCACAGAAAACTACGTGGCGATTTTTAAGCCTTATCTAATCTATCGGGCGTCTTTCTTTTCAAATCAGTGGAGTGCTTTTTAAAGAACAGTTGGTTTTTTCTAGAACAAAAAAAGTGGAGTGATTTAAAACATTTATTCTTGCAATTCTAAGCTCGAAGTAAGTTATCGCGCGATTCTAATAGAATTTGAATAAATGTTTAACAATTTTTTTTTTCTTAATAGGCAGCAAGATTTTTTCGAGAAAATTGCGTTCAAATAGAATCATATTATTTTAATCTCCTTCAAGTTTTAAAAGTAATAATTCAGGTAAGCCTAATTGTGTATAATTTATTGAGCAATTAGTGAGTTTGAACCGCGTTGAACAGGACCAGCGCCCAAGCAACGTGGGCGGTTAATCCAGAGTGGCTGCTGCGAGTCCGCAAAGGGTTGGTTCGATCAAATTCGAAGTTGGTCAAAGTGGCGTGGACTGGTCCTAGTCCCTCGAGCGATCTACTGTGATTCTCTGTATCGCTTTCCATCGTCGAAAATCATCGCCAGTATCTGCGCGCGTCGATAAGTCGCCAGCGACGGCTGCACACTCCACGCATCTAGGGGACGTCTATACCCCGAAAAAGACGCCGGCGCGCGCATCGCGAGACGACGCCAAAGTAGCGTTAGAGCTCGAGTCCAAAGCTTCGAGAACGACCAACCGAATGCACGATATTTTGACAACCGTACCTGAATCCAAATCTCCATCCAGTTAAGTCACTGCGTGGGATTCCCAAGCGAGGACGCAGAAGAAAAGGTCAGATCTGATCGGTTATTTTTGCTCAATTGCTATAGCATTTCAAATCGTACAGTTCGTACAAACACGTGACGTCACATAGGGCATTAGGTTTATTTGAATTTTCTTACCGTTGCCTCACGAATAAATAAACAACTCGAAAAGTTTTGTTACTCTAGTTTCCGCGTTCGATATTTGAATTTAGGAACCAATTACTTCTAGTTTGTAATAAAATGAAAATTATATTAGATTAGCTTTTGTTTATTGATTGCCTACTAGTCCTTCAATTGATGAATCATTGAGGGTATTTTTTTAAACAAATTTGTTTGATTTGAATTTGTTTGATTCGCTTCTGAATATGCACAAAATTACCTGCCCTAAGATGGCAGTCTTTGATCCGGGCAATACGATCTGAGAAACGGTCCTTCTGGAGAAGGTGGCGCTTAAGCCGTTTCTTCATAGAACGGAAGAGATCGTTACAAGCTTACACTAGATGTACTAAAAATACATGCATCGGCTGGATTCGAAATCCGAAACTTGACATCTAATTATCCCATTGTACTGGAGCAGTTGGGCGAACCTTCATCAGCCGAGAAAAACGTTAAAACTCCAAATTCCTCGATGCTATCGTTCATCAACGTCCGTATTTGACGACAACGGACGTGCACTTGCACATTTTCGTCGATGCAAGCGAAGCGGGCTTCACTGCGGTGGAATACCTTAGGTATATAAAAAAATCAAACATCGAATGCACACCATTGGCCTCTAAGACAAGAATTTCGTCCCTTAAATTAATTTCCATTCCACGGTCCAAGCTGCAGACTCCCGTTATCGGAGTGAGATACAATCTGCAGATCATTGTTGATAAAAGTAAAACAATTATTTTTCTGGACGGACTCCAAAAACGTTTCATGCTGGCTGAATTCGGATCACCGCCGTTACAGTCAATTTGTTGCCTTCCGAGTCAGCGAGATTTTGGAGGCCTCTGACGCTCGAGAATGGTATTGGATTCCAAGCAAATAGAATGTAGCGGATGAGGGAACGAAGTGGAGCAAAAATATCAATCTGTCAGCCGTTGCGCGTTGGTTCGTCGGCCCAGAGTTCCGACGTGGATGTGGACGTCAGCTGAGTTTTGGCCGCTACATAAACTTCGCATCAACAGCACTATCAAATAGCTGCGTCCACATCTGTTAGTACACACGGAGGGTAATACTTGCGTAATAGACGTGCATCGCTTCTCAGATTGGCAGAAATTACTTCGTTGTACTGCCTACGTTCTCCGTTACGTTAGAAATCTGAAGCTCTTCGTAGGTAATGATGACCGCATCTTCGGTCCACTGCAGCATTGGGAGCTGAACAAGGCCGAGAACTACCTGCACCGTGAAGCTCAGAGAACAATCTTTGCTGACGAAATTGCCATTTTAACAAGGGACCGGGAAAAAAAAGAATCCGGACAAGTGTTTACCATGAAGCAGTTCGCTGTTCCGTCAGTGCACCTTTCTGGACGAAGCCTACGTTATCAGGATTCGGGGTAGAACACAAGCCTGTGCTTTCATTACCCGCGACGCAGCTCAACCAATCGTTCTTCCACGCGATCATCCAATTAACACGCTCATCCTCCTAGATTTCCATAAACGCTTCGCTAATAATAAAAACGCTAAAACTAAAAACTAAAACGCTAAACGCTAAATACAATCATATTTCATGTTTAGCTGATACCCAGAAATTCTGGAAAATATCTTATTCACAAATTTCTAACAATTTTTATGAAAGGAGTTTCCTTAAAATCCTTAGATTATATTTTCCCGAAATTCTTTGACCTAGTTACCAGAGAAAGAATTCCTGAGGAAAGAATTTTTTGAATCGATAGGGTTTTCCAAAATCCGTGAAGAACAAAATGTCCAAAGCTCTAAAGACCAGGAATTCCTTGAATATCCGGAAAAATAATCGATAAGAATACCAAACAGCAAATTAACGGTGATCGTTCCATTGCAGACTTCAAAACTCTGAAAGAATGAAGCTTAAATGGGTTAGGGACAAAAGGTCGAAAGACAAAAGGTCGAAAGGACAAAAGGTCGAAAGACAAAACGTCGAAAAAACAAAACGTCGAACGGGAAAAAAAGGTCGGAAAGGACAGAACGTCGAACGTGACAAAAGGTCGAATGAAACTAAAGATCTATAAGATCAAAAGATCGAAAGGGACGAAAGGTTGAAATGGACAAAGGACTGAAACGGAGAGAGTCAATCTAGCTCCAGAGTAGACCTGTGCGCCGCCGCGCCACGCCGCCGCCGCCGACACTTATTGCCGTACGCCGACGCTGGTCAAGGTGTCGGCGGCGCGCCATACGCCGGTTGGCTCGACGCCGCCGAATTTCGTATTTCACGCCGATGTTTGGTCAACACAAAAATAACAGTATGCAGACCGTTTGCATCTGCCGAACCAAGGCAACCTATCAGGCATTAATTAAATAGCTGTTACCGTGATCTGCCCTAATTCCGCGCATCGCCTAATACCGTGGATTTCATCAAAAATCAGAACCTGGCTATCATGGGGACATCGTATTATTTGGTGAAATGTTCAAACATATTGTGTCCATGATAGCCAGGTTCTGATTTTTTATGAAAATCACGGTATTAGGCGATGCGCGGAATTAGGGCAGGTTACGGTATACCTTTAGCAGATTTGTTTGCTTCTATCTCTGTCACTTTTACCTGCATTGGCGTGTTAAATGTTAGATCATCCAAGATCTTACTGGCTACAGAAAAATAATGGCTACTTGGCTTCTGAAGCTGGAGCACGATGGGGCACGTGACCCATCAAATTGAATATTTCCTTCACTCTCCTTGTACTTAAATAGCCAGAATTGTTCTAAAAATAACGGTTTCGATTTATTTTAATAAACAATTCCCAAAGAAATTTCTTGGTTTTCCTGAAATAGTTTCCGAAGGAAGTCCTGGAGGAAGTTCTGAAGGAATACCTGAAGGAAATTCTTGAGGAATTTCGGAATTTATCTCCGTCTGGAAGATTTTCTGAATTATTGGAAAAATGTCCAAAGAAATTCTTTACGAAATTTAAGCATGTCGGTAATTCCTTTAGAAGTTCCTTTGAAAATTGCTCATTGTCAGAATTAATCGTAGGAGAGTTCTTTAAGAATCTTCAGAAAAATTTGTTTCATTTGTGGAGGTTTTTTGAAGGAATTCCTGTAGAAATTCCCGATCGGATTCCTGACGGAATTTTTGATGGTATGCTAGAATGAGTTACTTGATGACTTACCTAATAAATTTCCTGATGAATTATTAAAAGTACCTACAAAAAAAATGTAGAATTTTTTGAAGGAGCTCCTGCAACTTACTGGAAGGAAGTCTTGAAAATATTAGATTATTTGCAATCTCAGACGTGGTAGCGGCTCACTTTTTATTGACTTGGTCACTTTTTTGGGCAAGTCACTAAAAAGTCTTTTTTGTTCGAGCTCAAATCACTAAAGTCACTATTTTCAACTTTTTTGAAACTTTTCGCTAATTTTAATCTTGGCCAATTCCTAGAGTTCATGGCGGAAATTGAATGACGGATCGGAAAAAATGACCGCTAAGTGCCTTTTTGCCCAAAAGTTGCTCTTAACTTCTTCGTGACTTAATATTCGCTTTGAAACTTGGCCAACCGTTTAACTTGGTGTTCTTATGGGATTTTCGACAATCATTTATTGAAAGGGTTTCATGTCATAGTTTATAAACTATAAGTGATGCAAACAGAATGCCCACAGGGATTTGTTCATTTTATAAGTTTTTTCAAAAACTATCAATTTTTATTTCGTATCAATTGTACTGTTTACGTTCAGATTAATATTTTCAATTATTGATATACTTTCCAGTGTTTCGAGGAAGCCGAAAGTGAACAAGTGGTTGGTCGAAATCCCATTAATGCATTCCTTAAGCAAACATGCAAGCTTCCCATGCTTTGTAACAAATAAATAAATCAATTTTGTAATATAAAATGAATTGAAATATTAAAATCCACATCTGTGTTTGATAATGTAAAGGGATTTGAAGCGGTTTATTGATTACGCATCAATACTTGTGAATTTTTAAAAATATATTCAGATGATATACATCTGAAACTGAAAATGCATAAATTTTGGATATTCAAATATAAAAAAATCGTGAATGTTTAAAAATTTTGATGATTTTGAATTTGACAACCGTATGATATTCCGAACTAAATGCTTGTTCAGACATGTCACTAACAAAAAAAAAAGATTTTGAAATGATTCTTTGATCTCTGGCAAGAATCTGTGCTGTAACTAATTCTAAAATAACATAATTTCGACGCAAATATTACAGTTTTTATGAGACGGGGAGAAGATTGTTGTTTTTTTTGTTAAATAAATTAAAATTTCGATTGCCGTACAAAGCTTTTGGAATGTATAAAAAAGTTTTGTTCTTGCTTGTTTTTTCTTTTCTTTCTTAAAACTTCTTTTTAAATTGTAATAGTTACATCCATGATACAATGCATAAAATAAACAATTTTTGTTTCAGTATATTTGACCATGAAGAAAAAAATGTCTTTAGCGATAAAATACAACTGCTTGATAAGATTTTTAAACATTACCATTTTATTTCATGGATTCATTGAATTTGCTTGAAGTAATGAAGTTTCCTTAATATTTGTTGAAATCATAAGAGGGCAAACCCTTAATTGAGGGTCAAACTCAAAGGGGTGTAAGTGACAAAATCTTAGTTTTGAGAAAAATGACTGTTAAGTTTTTCAATATTTTTTCATACAAATCGTATGAAGATTTTAAAAATAACAAATATACTGGGAATTTTTAATTTTTTTACAAATACCGTACGAAGTATATCAATATATTGACGCAAAGTTCTAATACCAAAGCATTTTTGCTATAGTCAACTCAAAGTTGACCAAAATGTCACTTACACCCTTTTGCTTCCAACCCACTCATTTTTTTACCCAGTAAACTAACATGTTTCGTACAATGGAGTCGTTTTTTCGCAGGTAATGGAATTTAACCCGCGTAAAAACTAGTCTGGCAAAGCTTGTAGGAAACATGCGAGCGTAGTTTTATTTTATCGGAATTGCTTAATTTTCCTCGGACACTATCTTATTATGCTTACTAGTAAGTTGTCCATTTATGTTCGTAAAATTCATGATTTCATAATGTAGATTTACTGCTTCTCGACTTCAACCCATATCTCCTATGTCCATCCCAAAAAAAAACAAAGCAATAAAAATGAATTCAATTTGTTGCTTATTCTTGTGAGTTTTTAAACAGTGAGTATAGACTAGATGTACCAGTTGTGGCTATAGCACCAGTTGTCGCACTAGTGCGTTATATGCCAAATGGCCGATCAAATCACCGCAAACCAAGTTCATATCGATAAAGCGTATTCATATGATACTATAACACCTTTGATCTCCTCCAAAAAAAAAACAAAGCATAATTGTAAAAATTGATTTTGCTTAATTTTTGACATCTTTGCACCAGTTGTCGCACTACTGGTCCCAATTTGGCCAATCCCATAAGAAAACAATGGAATTTGCCAAATAAGGAACCAAAATTAAGAATAGTGCCACAACTGGTGCATGCGTTTCTATTATGGATTAATCGATTTTGAGGATAATAACCAATTTTATTGTGGTTTTTACAGCTGTTGTAAGGAGCAGAAAATAAAACCTTTCGCTTGATATATAGAGTCCACCCACTAGCCTTTTACTTATTAAAAAAAAAAGTTGTTCTTATGTATGGCGACAATTGGTACACCCACCCTACATGTTTGTGAAAAGTTACAATGAAGATTGTGCTGTATTTGTTTGTTTCGCGATGAGATGAATATATGTTTAGTGAAATGGAAACGGAACAGTTTTATAAAGAAAGTTAGTTTCTAAAATTCTTTATAACGTTGCTATATTTTCCATAACAACAGAGATTCCGACCGCAGACTTATAAACTTGATGAGTCGAAATAATTCTATGTCTAAGATATAATTAAATAAGTAGATTTTTTGTCACTTCAACTGAAAGTGACTATTTGGTCACTCTTTCTGGAACTGAAAGTAACTATTTGGTCCCATTTTTCGTTAGCATTGGTCACTAAAGTCACTATTTTGAACGACTTTGGTCGCTACCAGCCCTGCAATCTCGATATTGTCTTCGAAAATCTCTTTAGAAAAGCCACCAAGAATTAATTTGGACATTTATCCAGGGATTCCTTCAGAAACACCTCCGGAAAGGCATTTGTAATATTTTCAGAAATTCTTTTGGAACTTCCTCCAGGAAGTCTTTAGAAAATTACTTCAGTAAACCATACAAAATTACTGCAGGAATAGTTCCGGAAAGAATTCGAATTTGGAGAAATTTCTAAAGGTATTTGAGAGTTAAACTTATTTACAAATAAAAAAAACACTTGAAAATGTTTAAAAAAAATGAAGGAATTTACAAACAAAATTTCTGAAGATTTCGCAATAGAAAATTTGAAGAAATTCCCGAAATAATTCTTAAAGTCGAGTCAAGTACGAGACACTGAAGACGGCCTTACTGTTGAGGTCGAAATACGTATCTGTCAAGATACAATTAAGTGGTGGAATTCAATGGGATTGTACAAAGCCGTCTTATAACAAGTGCAGACATTCCACTAAAAAGCTTAAAATAATTTTCTTAACAAAATTCTTAAAGTAATTTAAAAGGAAATTTTCGAAGGTCTACAGGAATTTCTGGAAGAGTTACTAAAGGAATATCCGAAGCGATTCCTATAAGAAATTTAAAAATATCTTCCTAGAGTTTCCGAAGAAATGTTTTTAAGGAATTACTGGAAGATTTTATATTAGAAATTTCTGAAGGATTTCTCCCAAATGGATCTTCGAATGTATTCCTAAAACCGTAGGTATTCTAATAGAACTTCTTGAAGGATTTTCCATGGGTATCTAATTTTTAAAGGAATTTTCAAAGGAATCTCTAAAAATAGATTCGAATGAATTACTGAAGAAATTCCCAAAAGACTCCGTAAAGGAATTTCCGATGAAATCCCTCAAGTAGAAGGAAATTCCTGATGGAACTTTTGAAGAAATTTCGGAAAGAATTTCCGAAGAAATAGTGGAGGATGTAATGTAAACTTTTGCTGTGGAGATACAAGCTATAGCTATTAGTATGTTCCCCCCATCAGTCTGACTGAGGCTAGTAATTGTACAAAAAACTCTAAAATTCATAAAAAGCATGAAATGCCTTGCAGCGTGACTTTATTTTTTCACAGCTCAAAATTCTTCACGCCGATTCACGCCGCCGATGCCGCCGCCGAACATTGCTTACGGCGTGACGCCGCCGACGCCGCCGCCGCCGGTGTAAAAATGGCCTTACGCCGCCGCCGTTCACAAATACTTCGGCGCACAGGTCTACTCCAGAGTTGCCCTACACAGTTAGCAAAACTCTGCTCTTCTATTTTGAACAATTTTTAACAATTAAATAAAATTCATTCAGTGAGTACAGCTAATAGATGGATGTTGAGTTTTCTAAATGCCACTTCGATCTGTAAAAAATGGTGCACGCCGCACATCAAATGCACCGGCGTATATTACACGCTGGTGTATTTTCAATGCGTGCGCCTGCGTGGCTGCGGAGTGCACTATTTTGACAAATCTAAGTGACATTCAGAAAACCTAGATATGCATCTATTATTTGCACTCATTGAATTTTATTTATTTAATTGCTCAAAATAATTTAAAATAAAAGAGCAACTTTTTTGCCAACTGTATAGGACAACTCTGTCTCGCGCAATACAAGTTTTATTTATTTCCTAAATCAACAATCTTTTTTATCTCTAACAGAGCTATCTAGATATTCATAATATTGTTTCTTAGTAATTACTCCTTCTTTGAAAATTGCTCATTCTTCAACTTTGATTGATGTGATGAGTGTGTTATTTCTGCTTGAAGTTAAATGCATTTCATAAATTCTTTTGGAATACACCCAACTTGTTTTTGATTGACCTTGTCCTTTTCGACCTTTTGTCTATTTCGACCTTTTGTCCTTTTCGACCTTTTGTCCCGTTCGACCTTCTGCGCCTATCGACCTTTTGTCCTTTCGACCTTTTGTCCTTTCGACCTTCTGTCCTTTTCGACGTTTTGTCTCTTCGACCTTTTGTCTTTTCGACCTTTTGTCTTTCGACCTTTTGTCCTTTCGACCTTTTGTCTTTCGACCTTTTGTCATAGATTCAGCTTAAATTGCGCTGAATCTTTTCGCAAACATGCGTGCTCACCGCTGAAAAAAAAGCATTGGGTTATGTTTTTAACATAACCGCGAGTAGACGTAGGACTTGTATAAACATAACATAAACGTAACGTATTTACATATAACTTTTAACTTTTGGATGTATGAAGTTTGATTATAGTTATAGGTATGCTGTGTAGAATTATTAACTGAACCTGAGTTGCGTGCTCTTTCCTACGCAATGCGGTCGGGTCTGAGCTTGACGACCGACTGGCAAATAGCTTACACAACCTCACTTGATCAGTACAGTTGCTGATGAAGAATGTGTACAGCCGCCAGACATTCTAAATACTCACGCTCCTCTAATGTGGACGTGTACCATACACATGTGGAAGTGATGGCTTGAGAAATGGATTGCGAGTGATTTGACTATGCGTCCAATTTGGGAATCTCGAGCTCGTTCAGTAGCCGCTAGGTTGCGAAGGCCAACGGAGGTCCTTCGTAGCTTAGTTGGTTAAAGCACCAGTCTAGCGTACTGTAGGGTCATGGGTTCGAGTCCCACCGAAGAGAAAGTGGTTACCTCCAATACATTTTCCAAATCAATATCTTCCACATAACGTACATATCCACATATGAGTTTTCATAACATTGTAAATTAACGTCCAAGTCGGGTGGTTTAATCCCCGGAAATAGGCAATTAACTTTGATTGAACTAAATTATTAATTTGTTTATTCAAAACTTCTGGAAATAACACTAATAATTAAATACATAATAAGGATTTGTTTTGTTTCTAACTATTAAGCTCCTATTTACTCAAGCAAATGTAGGACATTTATAGATATCTTATTAATGATAGTATTTAAAGTTTAAAAATTCTATCATTGAAATTTTCAGACTTGGGCAAAATGTGATATTTTAGAGGAACTGTCACGTTTTCCAAACAAAAAATACAAATTTCGTTGCTTCTTTTTCTTCTTTTTTCTTTTGCGTGCTGATAAGCTAATTATACTGCTGAAAAAATCACAACAATAAGAAACATGTCAAGGAGCAGTACAAGTAGTAGTACTAGTAGTTGTTTAGTACCAATCACAACTTAACATATGGTCAGTCATATGCCATGACTCGTACTCATTCCAGTATCGAATGGATTATGAAAACAATAACTTTCAGTGGATGAGCAATCCAAATCTTTCTGGGCTAATTTGATTCTTCTTCATCTACTACCGCTGCCATCGCTGCCTCAACCATCATCGGCTAGCCGTGAACTCCGAGCGATGCGATGGGCGATCGCATCTATCCCAACCGATACCACTGCATCCAACCATCATCGGGTTCTTTCTAAAATTACGTAACACTAAATTTGGTGATTTTGGACCCCCACCCTCCCCCTCGTAACACTTTTTGTTTGGAAGGTTTAATTTTTTTTTGTATGGATCGTAACGCTGGGTTTGCCCCCCTCCCTCCCCCTTAAGCGTTACGTAATTTGTGAAAGGCCCCATCAAGCACAGAATGGCAAAAAAATGCGCCCTCTTCTTTCATGCATATTTGCAGACCCACCGGCAGCTCTCCCGCTGCCGACTGCATCCTGTGTAGGTAAACAAAAGATATTTTAGCTACAAGATAAACATTGTCGCTGTCGTCGCTGTCCGGAACATCTTTTGCTGGCTAGGATAGGGGATCTGAACGTCAACGAAGGAAAGATACATACGATTTGACAGCTATGCACCACACATGTTTCGGACAGCAGAACAAAGGGAAGCGAAGCGACAATCTTTATCTGGTAACTAAAATATCTTTTAGATAAACACATCGAACGAACGAACCAAACGAAAAATGCGCGAGCAAAAAGCACGTCAGTACGCGCTGCTGTCATAAATTGTAATGACTCGCACACGGCAGGCACTGCTTCTTTTATACACAAGGAAAATCTTGCGGTGGACCCGAAGGCCCGTGACTCACAGAATTCTGATGTCTGTGTTAGGAATGCACGGGATAAATAACATATGAAATTTTTGATGGCTTCGACAAGAAATAAAATTTGCAATCACTAATTATTTTAAGTTTCAATGAAATAGGCAAAATGCTGGAGAGTGTCCGAGTCGATAGATATATAAATCTTAAAAATCCATCGAAAGATAAAGGCGCTAGTAACGTTCAAAATCTTTCCTTCCAGCGTAACGCTCTCGATTTCCAAAAATTTAAATGACACCCAATATAGTAAATAAAGAGGTAAGTCCTACGTCAAAACAAAAAGGAGCACATGGTAATTCTTTTTTGTTTTTTATTGACACAGTTACCTAGCATTTTCCGTCTTATATCATGACATTGCGCTAGAAGGTGTCATGCGGAGAGCCAGGTGTAACAGCCGGGGTACGATTTTCAACAGATCCAGTCAATTTATTTGTTTCGCGGATGACATGGACATTGTCGGCCGAACATTTGCAAAGGTGGCAGAACTGTACACCCGCCTGAAACGTGAAGCAACAAAGGTTGGACTGGTGGTGAATGCGTCAAAGACAAAGTACATGCTTGTGGGCGGAACCGAGCGCGACAGGGCCCGCCTGGGAAGCAGTGTTACGATAGACGGGGATACCTTCCAGGTGGTCGAGGAATTCGTCTACCTCGGATCCTTGCTAACGGCTGACAACAACGTTAGTCGTGAAATACGAAGGCGCATCATCTGTGGAAGTCGGGCCTACTATGGGCTCCAGAAGAAACTGCGGTCGAAAAAGATTCCGCACCAAATGTGTCATGTACAAGACGCTTATAAGACCGGCTGTCCTCTACGGACATGGGCAATGCTCGAGGAGCACTTGCATGCACTCGGAGTATTCAAGAGACGGGTGTTTAGGACCATCTTTGTCGGTGTGCAAGAAGACGGTGTGTGGCGGCGAAGAATGAACCATGAGCTCGCCCAACTCTACGGCGAACCCAGTATCCAGAAGGTAGCTAAAGCCGGAAGGGTACGATGGGCAGGACATGTTGCAAGAATGCCGGAAAGCAACCCTGCAAAGACGGTGTTCGCTTCCGATCCGGCAGGTACGAGACGGCGTGGAGCGCAGCGAGCGAGATGGGCAGACCAGGTGCAAAACGGCTTGGCGAGCGTGGGGCGTATCCGAGGATGGAGAGATGCGGCCTCGAACCGTGTATTGTGGCGTCAAATTGTTGATTCAGTGTTATCTGTTTAGATGTAAACTAAATAAATGAATGAATCATGAGAAGAACATTTTCTCCGCTAGTTGGATGAATCTGTTTTCTTTAGACTCATATAAACCGGGAGGCACACGCGGGAGAGATGCAATACGCATAGCCTCAAAATGTGCGCAAGTAGCCCCCAGTTTTGAAAGGTGTCGCGTGCAGGTGCGTCGAAGATGATTTGCATATGCTCCACCGTGGTGTTACGTATTCTTGCACAAGTCCGCGCCACCAGCAAGAAGAAATACAACCGGCACTAATTATCCCGATGGCGAGGTGGTTAAAGTACGCGAGAAAGCAGCTCCGCGGCAAGACTTATCGAATTGGGATTATAAAGAATTGCCTCTCGGTGGCAGAAAAACGTGTTGAAGTTCTGCGACCGAGCTACGCCAACTTCGTCGTCGTAGTTCGAAAGTAAAAGCAGATCAATTAATCGAAGGTGAATTTTCCGCCCGAAAGCGAAAACTCCGTTAGCGAACCGACTGCCTACCATTATATCCACTTTCTTCCAAATTCGTCGATTGTGGAGGAAAAAAAAACACTCCCAACATAATTTTCTCTTTCTTTCATCGTGCGATCAATCATCATGTGCGCGGGTCTTATCGCGCGAGTCCTTTCAGCTCCGGGTAAAAAAAAACAACCACAAACCAGTCCTGACCGAGCGGTTCCGCGTGAGCTGCGAAAGAATTTCTTTCGCCCGTTCGGAACCTCTAATTGGGGGGGAAGCTGCTGGGGATCGAATACGAGTTCAACAACCTGTTCCAGGCGCGGAAACGGTGGACCGCCGGCCAGCGGCACCTACTGATGTGAGGTGACACTCCTCGGCGGTTGATGATAGAGAACATAGCTCCCGTCGGACGCGGGGCTACGCGTTAGTTTGCTTCTGATCAGAATACGCGAAACACGATAAGGGAAGCTGAGAGCATTTGATGGACCCCAAGGCTACTGGATGTCGTCACTGACCACTTTTTTTGCGGCGTTTTTCTGGGTGATGACGAGAAATGGAAAAGGAGAAAGACACTTTGATGGAAACTGAAAGCTGATTTCAAACGCATTTGGGTGCGGCTTAGGGCGGGGGAATTTTCCGGTTTATCGCAGAATATTTCATTTGATAAGATCGGTAGTGGTCAGAATGCCGTACGATAAAAAATAAAATAAAATCAGAAGGATTGTGCACAGAATACCTTGGAAAACGTAAAGGGATTTATGAACTTGGGAGTACGAGTACGGAAGTCCCAATTTAGTCGAAGTGCAGTCCAAGTCCAGTCCAAGTCCAGTCCAAGTCCAGTCCAAGTCCAGTCCAAGTCCAGTCCAAGTCCAGTCCAAGTCCAGTCCAAGTCCAGTCCAAGTCCAGTCCAAGTCCAGTCCAAGTCCAGTCCAAGTCCAGTCCAGTCCAAGTCCAGTCCAAGTCCAGTCCAAGTCCAGTCCAAGTCCAGTCCAAGTCCAGTCCAAGTCCAGTCCAAGTCCAGTCCAAGTCCAGTCCAAGTCCAGTCCAAGTCCAGTCCAAGTCCAGTCCAAGTCCAGTCCAAGTCCAGTCCAAGTCCAGTCCAAGTCCAGTCCAAGTCCAGTCCAAGTCCAGTCCAAGTCCAGTCCAAGTCCAGTCCAAGTCCAGTCCAAGTCCAGTCCAAGTCCAGTCCAAGTCCGGTCACAGTCCGGTCCAAGTCAAGTCCAAGTCCAGTCCAAGTCCAGTCCAAGTCCAGTCCAAGTCCAGTCCAAGTCCAGTCCAAGTCCAGTCAAGTCCAGTCCAAGTCCAGTCCAAGTCCAGTCCAAGTCCAGTCCAAGTCCAGTCCAAGTCCAGTCCAAGTCCAGTCCAAGTCCAGTCCAAGTCCAGTCCAAGTCCAGTCCAAGTCAGTCCAAGTCCAGTCCAAGTCAGTCCAAGTCCAGTCCAAGTCCAGTCAAGTCCAGTCCAAGTCCAGTCCAAGTCCAGTCCAAGTCCAGTCCAAGTCCAGTCCAAGTCCAGTCCAAGTCCAGTCCAAGTCCAGTCCAAGTCAGTCAGTCCAAGTCAGTCCAAGTCCAGTCCAAGTCCAGTCCAAGTCCAGTCAAGTCCAGTCCAAGTCCAGTCAAGTCCAGTCCAAGTCCAGTTCAAGTCCAGTCCAAGTCCAGTCCAAGTCCAAGTCCAGTCCAAGTCCAGTCCAAGTCCAGTCCAAGTCCAGTCCAAGTCCAGTCCAAGTCCAGTCCAAGTCCAGTCCAAGTCCAGTCCAAGTCCAGTCCAAGTCCAGTCCAAGTCCAGTCCAAGTCCAGTCCAAGTCCAGTCCAAGTCCAGTCCAAGTCCAGTCCAAGTCCAGTCCAAGTCCAGTCCAAGTCCAGTCCAAGTCCAGTCCAAGTCCAGTCCAAGTCCAGTCCAAGTCCAGTCCAGTCTGAGAAAGAAAGAACTTCAACTTCAGGATTTAAATATGTTTTTCGTCTTCAAGCGGATCCTTTTCACCCGGCCTAAAGTTGTTACCAAAAAGTGAAAATTTATTTCAGAAAACAAATTTTCGAACCACACCCCACAGCTGATGAACGTTTGTCGTGCGTCCACAATCATTATCCAAATACTTCCCCACATAAACACACATGCTGCCGACCAGTGCACTCCATCATCCCGTGCGTATCAATATCAGGATCACCATCAACCATCCCCAAGTATGTAATTATGCAAAGATTGCTCCGCGGTCATCAATCAAGTGCAAGTGCATCAAATGCGGTGGACGAGAGCGCGCTCGCCGGACTAACGGTTCCGCAAATAAATTTTCCTGCGCCTTAGGAATCTTTCGAAAATTTCGCCTTCATCGTCACCGATTGAGTGCGACAGGAGGAAAGTGACGCATAACTATCAATCAGGGCCTGGACTCGTGAGTTTTTTTTTGTTTTATTTTGATTTAATGACCAGTGGAGGTCGGAGGAGAAATTTCGTTCTGCGTTGCGAGACAATGTTATCCTTGTAAGAGCAATTATACCGCTACTGCGCTGTTCGGTTGTCGAAGCGGTAATCAATTAATGGTCACTCCGCATGCCAGATTCCTGTTTTGCGGAAGCTGCTTTGCATTTTGACATCCGTCCATCATCCGACTGGACAGCAGCGGCACGGTCCACCTTAGGACCCTGGACCGGTCCAGCCGTAGCGATCGGGCCGTATAATTTACGATCGACTCTTGCGAGGTGCACTTCAACCCCGCGATCCAATTATCTCTGCCTGGTTTCTTGCGTTGGCGCAGTGGCGGATATTTGTATTATTTGGAAGAGATATATAGAAGCCTTTAATTTACGACTTTGAGACAATAAAGTGAGAAGCTGATATTGTAGCAGTTAGAACACAGAACCTCAAAGAAAAACATAATATTTTTTCCAAAAAACGTATTAAGAATCAAGTTTCTCAAGCACATAGAATTTGGATCCCATTCGCGAGCACCCCAGAATGTATAATCAATTGATATCCGACTCGTCCATCGACCACTGCGCATCGTTATCACTATCTCGATATATGAATTTCGCGACTCCATGCACGGCACTTTGCTTATCAGCGCAATTGGTCGATCGAAACCACATTGTAGCTTTTTACTGCTTTTATTGCGCTGGAGCGCGTAGTCCTTACGGAAGTGCAGGGTTATCGACGACGACGACGGTCAAAAAAAGCAACCCTGCAATTTGGGATTCGCGAATAAGCAAGCAGCTGCTATGCGACGACCGGCGACTTTCTTCCTGAACCGGTCGTCGTCGTGCGGCCCTCCGTAGCCCGGTGGTGAACGATCGCGCAGTTTTTGACATATTTCGGAGCAATTTTGCGCTACTAAATGCATATGTGACGTAAGTATGACGAGCCACGGCCGCGGCCGCACTCCCGTGCTGGAAACATCTGCAGCCGGGCATGCGGAGAGGTTATTAAATTGGGAAACTCGTAATTACAGGGCGATACTAAAAGCTGAAGTTCCGATCAGGAACTAGATTCGTTGTCCTAGTTCGTGTCAGGTTGATTGGCCTTTCACTATAATTTTTGATTTCCGGTCATTAGTTCGGGGGGTATGGATTTTAATTACAGATTTTGGAAATTTATGTCCATTGCAGGGGAGCTGATAATATGAACAATGCATAATTATTTTTGAGGACTTTTGAAGATTGTGTGGTGATAAAACTCAGCGCTATTTCAAAGCATTTTAACCAAAACCATGTCTCGAATAGGGATCCTACATTTAGAGATATGCGAAAGCGACCATCTTGAGCCAATCGAGCATTCAGAACTGTCAACTTCTGAACCCAATGAAAATCGTTATTGTTGCAGATCGAGCATTGCGATTATGACGAAAAAGAATAATAAAAAGTTTCATCGAATACACATTTTATTTTACTTTCGCAAGTACAAGAAAAAGAGAGAGTAAAGCAACGGATTTTGCAAAATGCTATTTTGTGATATCTTTACATTTCATAACCGAAAATGACTGATGAAGGAAATATTGAAACAAATTTTTTTGAGCATTCTTATTATGACTATGGTAATAATTCGGTGCCTGGTGGAACCACTTTATACTACACGGTGTATAAAGCAACATAAAGTATTTAAAAGCATGTTGTTGAATTAAAAGTTTAATTCAGAGAACTTGTGTGGAAATAATTTATGATGTTCTAGGATCTCCATAATGTCCTGGAGTTTGATTCAAATGGTCTACCGAATCAACCACGACTTCCATGATGTTCTCAGCCGCGGTACCTACTCAATTATGACCTCCGAGTATTTGTCTTTCATTTGCGTATAAAATCCAGACATATGAGTTGTTGTAAGATCTCCAAATTGTCCTGGAGTTTGAATAAACTTGTCTACCGCATCAACCACGGCTTCCATGATGTCCTTAGCCGCGGTACCAACTCAATTATGTCTTCCGACTATTTGCCTTTCATTTGCGTTTCAGATCCAGGCTCATGAGATGTTGTAAGATCTCCAAATAGTCCTAAAGTTTGAATCAAATAGTCTGACGCATCAACCACGGCTTCCATGATGTCCTCATCCACGGTATCAACCCAATTATGTCCTCCGAGTATTTGTCTTTCATTTGCATATCAAATCCAGACATACGAGATGTTGTAAGATCTCCAAATCACCCTTTGAGTTAGAATAAAATGGTCTTCCGAATGAATCACGGCTTCCAGGATGTCCTCAGCCGCGGTACCAACTCAATTATGTCCACCGAGTATTTGTCTTTCTTTTTCGTTTCATGTCCCGGCATATGAGATGTTGTAAGATCTCCAAATTGTCCGGGAGTTTGAATAAAATTGTCTACCGACTCAACCACGGCTTCCATGATGTCCTCAGCTGCGGTATCAATCCAATTAGGTCCTCCAAGTATTTGCCTTTCATTTGCATCTCAAGTCCCGGCATATGAGATATTGTCTCGCTTAACTTTTCCAAAGGGCCTAAGTAACATTTTTTTCATGAATTGATTTGAATATTGCAATCAACATACCAATATGAAAGCTTTCGATTGCAGGATTCAAATTAACTCATGAAACAAATGTTACTTAGGCCCTTTGGAAAAGTTAAGCGAGTTGTAGGATCTACAAATAATCCTGAAGTTTTGAATCAAACAGTCTACCGCATCAAACAAGCTTACATGATGTCCTCAACCGCGGTATCAACCCAATTATGTCCTCTAAGTGTTTTTCTCTCGTTTGAGTCTCAAATACAGGAATATGAGGTGTTAAAAGATCTCCAAATTGTCCTGAAGTTTGGATCAAATGGTCGACCGTATCAATAACGTCTACCATGATGTCCTCAGACGCGGTACCAATGCAATTCTGTCCTACAAGCAAGGATGTTGTCGATCATTTAGTAATCTGCGTTCGATCATTTAGTAGTTGGTCAATAACTCATTCCACATGCCTTATTTCGAAATGTGTTGTATGGTGGACTTTTAGTGCGAAGCCCAGCAAACCAGCAATCGTATAAGAATGTACAAATAAAATTATATATATTCACAGATCAGATCGTAATCATATATAGATCCAGCAGGAGTTGTGAAAAATTGTAGAAAGGTTACATATAATGCAAATGTACAATCTAATTACAATCTATGTCATAAGTTGTAAATATGTAAATTTAAACTCACAACGGAATGATATATCGTAAATATTTGAAAAATTACATATATGTATGTGCATCTGAAGTTACAATGTAAGGATTTGATTGTAAAGTCCTCTGTTATAATGATTTCAAATATACATACAATAACTCTGTAGATCCTTGAATGTTCAATAATATATTCTTTTTCAAGAATATTAAAAAGAACACATTTGCCATTGTAATTAAAAACAATTCGAAAACAAATATCAAAAGTGGTAGTTGTTTTATACAAATACATTTCTCAACATTAAACAATCGGTAATCACCCAGTTAATGTCTGTGAAATAGAACTACATGATAATAATCATTCAGCTATTTTTGTACTATTGGCCAGAATTATAAGGAACCTTTTCGCACCCATTCTCCATGAACTGTGTTTTTCCGTACATCTGTACTAGCTATGTATAACTAGACCTTTGAAGGTAGATTTTTAATAGAATACTTACTGTTATTTGTTATTAATGCATAGTAAACAGCCTGGTGTAGTTTCTTAAGTAGGGTGGGTGTACCAATTGTCGCCATACATAAGAACAACTATTTTTTTAAAAAATAAGTAAAAGACATGTGGGTGAACTTTATATATCAAACGAAAGGTTTTACTTCCTGCTCCTTAGAACAGCTGTGAAAACCACAATAAAATTTGTTATTATCCTCAAAATTGATTAATCCATAATAGGAACGCATGCACCAGTTGTGGCACTATTCTTAATTTTGGTTCCTTATTTGGCAAATCCCATTGTTTTCTTATGGGACTGGCCAAATAGGGACCACTAGTGCGACAACTGGTGCAAAGGACGTCAAAAATTAAGCAAAATCAATTTTTACAATTATGCTTTGCTTGTTTTGGAGGAAATCAAAGGAGTTATCGTATCATATGAATATGCTTTATCGATATGAACTTGGTTTGTTGAGATTTGATTGGCCATTTGGTATATAAAGCACTAGTGCGACAACTGGTGCTATAGTCACAACTGGCACATCTAGCCTACTCATTAAATGGATAGAAATAGATTTTTCAAAAATTCCATTATTTAGTACTTATTGGAAACATGAAATTCAATTCTCAAATTTAGCAACCAGAAAGAGAGTATGTTCTATTAGTCGTTTTATTCCATACTAGTCGACCCGGCTGCATAGTAGGCGAAAATCCGCACTGTGAACTGCCCATTAGATTATTTCATACGAATCTTTATTTTAGTTTTTCACGATTTTCTCAAGCCTACTCGTAATTCTTACATGAGGAAATATCATATAAACCCGTCGGAAAATATAACGAACGTATCTGCTGAAGGAATGAAGAAAATACATCCAGCCGTTCTCGAGTTATGCGGATACGAACACAGACCATTTCATTTTTATTATGTACTAGTCGACCCGGCAGACGTTGTCCTGCATAGTAGGCGAGAATGTGTGTTCCGAACTGCCCATGCAAAGTTCGCATAGGAATCACAATTTTAGTTTTTCACGATTTGCTCAACTTTACTCGTAATTTTCGCATTAGGAAATATCATATAAACCCGTCGGAAACTATAACGAATGTTTCTGCTGAAGAAATGAAAAAATCCATCCAGGCGTTTTCGAGTTATGCGGATACGAACACAGACCATTTCATTTTTATATATAAGACTAGTTGACCCGGCAGACGTTGTCCTGCATAGTAGGCGAGAATGTGCATTCCAAACTGCCCATGCAAAGTTCGCATAGGAATCACAATTTTAGTTATTCACGGTTTGCTCAACCTTACTCGTAATTTTCCCATTAGGAAATATCATATAAACCCGTCGGAAACTATAACGAATGTTTCTGCTGAAGAAATGAAAAAAATCCATCCAGCCGTTTTTGAGTTATGCGGATACGAACACAGACCATTTCATTTTTATATATAAGACTAGTCGACCCGGCAGACGTTGTCCTGCATAGTAGGCGAAAATGTACGTTTTGAACTGCCCATGCAAAGATTTCATACGATTCTTAATTTTAGTTTTTCACGATTTACTCAACCTTACTCGAGATTTTCGCTTGGGTAAATATGATATAAACCCGTCGGAAACGATAACGGACATATCTGCTGGAGAAATGGAGAAAATCCATCCAGCCGTTTTCGAGTTATGCGGATACGAACACAGACCATTTCATTTTTATTATATAGATATAGAAGAAGATTTTGTTCTCAACAATCAATTCACAACATCACTGCGATCTATAGAACAATTTAGAAATACAATAAACACGATTTTAGGGAAAACAAACTTTGAGGGCATTTGTGTTATATTGACAACGTTGTATTTCTTTTCTTAGAGATGATAATATCATGATGATATTATACACGTCAATATGAAATTATATATGTGTTCAATTAAATCGCATATACTGGTTTATGCAATCATTGTCGACAATGTTGTATAAGATGTAATGGAATATCTCTTCCAGATTGTATCCGCAGATGGAATATTATCGTTAGGTATAAATGATTGCTTAACAACTGCGTACACATGGAGGAACCAGGTTGCTTCTGGACTATGAACTAGAAGGTCAAAGGATCGAAACTGGAAGCTGGGGGCTAAATTTATAACATGAATATATACATTAACTAATAATCAACTAACAGCATGTCACATAATGATTATGTTTCGACCTAAGAAATATTTTTGTTGCAAATACAATAACACGTATGTTTTTTTATGATAATATAATGTATGTATGTTTGAACTGTTTTTACAATGCTAGATTTAAAGTTGTAACAGTCCAATTATGCAACTTTATAACTGAACATATGGGATCTCTGATAAAACCATCATGATTGTATATTGATTAAATTGAAATCGGAATACGTCGTATATCTTGTTATGCCATAACACTGATTTGTACGTATATGGCCTCCACTTTTGTTCACATAGAAGGAATCTATGCATTTTATACAATCAAATTACGTCGTATAAACAGTCGCATTAAACAGAACTAAAAGTTAGTTATGAACCAATTTGTTGGCTGGGAGGTTTTTCTACAACTCTCCTCAACAGGTCGATGTTCGAATTCCACTATTAAAGGAGTTACGGTGCTAGTTTCTATACTTATACTAAGTGATAACAAAATATGCAATCATTTAGTCTAAGTTACTGCTACTAGCGCTATAGCTCCGTTATTAGTAAAATTCAAATAACGAACTGTTAGGCAGAGTTGTAGATAAACCTTTGCACTAGATGTCCACCATACAACACATTCTGCAATTTAGCCTCTGGAATGAGTTATTGACAAACTACTACATGATCGAAGGCAGATTACTAAATGATCGATAACATCCTTGCCTACAAGTATTTGTCTTTCATTTGGTGGAGGTTCTGCCAAATTGCTCTAAGGGGCTTTTTGACTGACTTGTGATCGCAAAAGGAAAACTCTAATTTTTATAAATCAATTCATACCTAAATTTGTTGTAGGATATCCTCAGCTATGAGGCAAAATTGGAATTTTTTTATGGCGCTTAGTGCGATTTGGCAGAACTCCGGTCATTTGCGTCTTAAATTCAGGCATATGAGATATTATAAGAACTTCAAAATGCCCTGGAGCTTGGATCAAATGGTCTACCGAATAAACTACGACTTTTGCGATGTCCACAGCAACGGTATAAACGCATTTATATTACCTAGTATATTTTGTGTGTAGATGCCAGACAATACTAAATTATCATCCCAGTGGGTTGCATTTGTGCAAAAAAATACGTGAGCAAAAGTTTGTTCGGAAAATTAATAACAAGAGTTTGGCTATGTGCCTATTGTTAGGAATTTGGGCACATAATGGCATAATGGCGGATGTATTACAATTCCAATCGGAGCTTATTGATGAAGTTTTGATTATTGTGTATTTAATACTTTTAAATTTTGTCTTGTAGATAATATGAATGGCGATCAATAAATCAGAGCCGATTGAAACCTGCCCTCCTCTACCAGAGCAACGTATGAAGGGCTGCGGAACAAAAGATCAATCGGACAAAACGTCGAATGGGCATATTTAAAAAGTCTTTAATGCAATCTACCTGATCTAAACAAAATGTTGAGTAAGAAACATGCTTTTGAACTAAAATCTAAAATCTAAAGAAGGCCAAATGAAGGCTTCAGGTTTTTTTTTCAGAAAAGCTCGGTTGCTTCGTTGCAAGAGCATTGGAAGCATCCTTCTACGCTTCTCGGAAGCCTTCTTCAGAGCAGCTCGAATGTCTCCTTCCAAGAAGCCCGGAAGGCTTGTTTTAAAAGAGTCGGAAGCCTTCTTGCAAAAAGCTTGGAAGCCTCCTTTCAAGAGGCTCGGAAGCCTCCTTTCAAGAGGCTCGGAAGCCTCCTTTCAAGAGGCTCGGAAGCCTCCTTTCCAGAGGCTCGGAAGCCTCCTTTCAAGAGGCTCAGACGTCTCATTTTAGGAGGCTCGGAAGTCTCCTTTCAAGAGGCTCGGAAGCCTCCTTTCAAGAGCTCAGAGCCTCCTTTCAAGAGGCTCAGAAGCCTCCTTTCAAGAGGCTCAGAGCCTCCTTTCAAGAGGCTCAGAAGCCTCCTTTCAAGAGGCTCAGAAGCCTCCTTTCAAGAGGCTCAGGAAGCCTCCTTTCAAGAGGCTCAGGCCTCCTTTCAAGAGGCTCAGAAGCCTCCTTTCAAGAGGCTCAGAAGCCTTCTTTCAAGAGGCTCAGGAAGCCTCCTTTCAAGAGGCTCAGAGCCTCCTTTCAAGAGGCTCAGGCCTCCTTTCAAGAGGCTCAGGCCTCCTTTCAAGAGGCTCAGAAGCCTCCTTTCAAGAGGCTCAGAAGCCTCCTTTCAAGAGGCTCAGGCCTCCTTTCAAGAGGCTCAGAAGCCTCCTTTCAAGAGGCTCAGAAGCCTCCTTTCAAGAGCTCAGGAAGCCTCCTTTCAAGAGGCTCAGAGCCTCCTTTCAAGAGCTCAGAGCCTCCTTTCAAGAGGCTCAGGCCTCCTTTCAAGAGGCTCAGAGCCTCCTTTCAAGAACTCAAGCCTCCTTTCAAGAGGCTCAGCCTCCTTTCAAGAGGCTCAGGCCTCCTTTCAAGAGGCTCAGAAGCCTCCTTTCAAGAGCTCAGGCCTCCTTTCAAGAGGCTCAGAGCCTCCTTTCAAGAGGCTTGGAAGCCTCCTTTCAAGAGGCTTGGAAGCCTCCTTTCAAGAGGCTTGGAAGCCTCCTTTCAAGAGGCTTGGAAGCCTCCTTTCAAGAGGCTTGAAGCCTCCTTTCAAGAGGCTTCAAGCCTCCTTTCAAGAGGCTCAGGAAGCCTCCTTTCAAGAGGCTCAGAGCCTCCTTTCAAGAGGCTCAGAAGCCTCCTTTCAAGAGGCTCAGAGCCTCCTTTCAAGAGGCTCAGGCCTCCTTTCAAGAGGCTCAGAGCCTCCTTTCAAGAGCTCAGAGCCTCCTTTCAAGAGGCTCAGAGCCTCCTTTCAAGAGGCTCAGAAGCCTCCTTTCAAGAGCTCAGGCCTCCTTTCAAGAGGGCCTCAGAAGCCTCCTTTCAAGAGGCCTCAGAAGCCTCCTTTCAAGAGGCTCAGAGCCTCCTTTCAAGAGGCTCAGAGCCTCCTTTCAAGAGGCTCAGGAAGCCTCCTTTCAAGAGGCTCAGAGCCTCCTTTCAAGAGGCTCAGGCCTCCTTTCAAGAGGCTCAGAAGCCTCCTTTCAAGAGGCTCAGAAGCCTCCTTTCAAGAGGCTCAGGCTCCTTTCAAGAGGCTCAGAAGGCTCCTTTCAAGAGGCTCAGAAGGCTCCTTTCAAGAGGCTCAGGCCTCCTTTCAAGAGGCTCAGAAGCCTCCTTTCAAGAGGCTCAGAAGCCTCCTTTCAAGAGGCTCAAGCCTCCTTTCAAGAGGCTCAGGCCTCCTTTCAAGAGGCTCAGAGCCTCCTTTCAAGAGGCTCAGAGCCTCCTTTCAAGAGGCTCAGAGCCTCCTTTCAAGAGGCTCAGAAGCCTCCTTTCAAGAGGCTCAGAAGCCTCCTTTCAAGAGCTCAGAGCCTCCTTTCAAGAGGCTCCAGGCCTCCTTTCAAGAGCTCAGAAGCCTCCTTTCAAGAGGCTCAGAAGCCTCCTTTCAAGAGGCCTCAGAGCCTCCTTTCAAGAGGCTCAAGCCTCCTTTCAAGAGGCTCAGAGCCTCCTTTCAAGAGGCTCAGAAGCCTCCTTTCAAGAGGCTCAAGCCTCCTTTCAAGAGGCTCAGAAGCCTCCTTTCAAGAGGCTCAGAAGCCTCCTTTCAAGAGGCTCAGGCCTCCTTTCAAGAGGCCTCAGAGCCTCCTTTCAAGAGGCTCAGAGCCTCCTTTCAAGAGGCTCAGAGCCTCCTTTCAAGAGGCTCAGAAGCCTCCTTTCAAGAGGCCTCAGGCCTCCTTTCAAGAGGCTCAGAGCCTCCTTTCAAGAGGCTCAGGCCTCCTTTCAAGAGGCTCAGGAAGCCTCCTTTCAAGAGGCTCAGAGCCTCCTTTCAAGAGGCTCAGAAGCCTCCTTTCAAGAGGCTCAGGCCTCCTTTCAAGAGGCTCAGAAGCCTCCTTTCAAGAGGCTCAGGCCTCCTTTCAAGAGGCTCAGGAAGCCTCCTTTCAAGAGGCTCAGAGCCTCCTTTCAAGAGGCTCAGAGCCTCCTTTCAAGAGGCTCAGAGCCTCCTTTCAAGAGGCTCAGGCCTCCTTTCAAGAGGCTCAGAAGCCTCCTTTCAAGAGGCTCAGAGCCTCCTTTCAAGAGGCTCAGAGCCTCCTTTCAAGAGGCTCAGGCCTCCTTTCAAGAGCTCAGAGCCTCCTTTCAAGAGGCTCAGGCCTCCTTTCAAGAGCTCAGAGCCTCCTTTCAAGAGGCTCAGAAGCCTCCTTTCAAGAGGCTCAGAAGCCTCCTTTCAAGAGGCCTCAGGCCTCCTTTCAAGAGGCTCAGGCCTCCTTTCAAGAGGCTCAGAAGCCTCCTTTCAAGAGGCTCCAGGCCTCCTTTCAAGAGGCTCAGAAGCCTCCTTTCAAGAGGCTCAGAAGCCTCCTTTCAAGAGGCTCAGGCCTCCTTTCAAGAGGCTCAGGCCTCCTTTCAAGAGGCTCAGAGCCTCCTTTCAAGAGGCTCAGAGCCTCCTTTCAAGAGGCCTCAGAGCCTCCTTTCAAGAGGCTCAGGAAGCCTCCTTTCAAGAGGCTCAGAAGCCTCCTTTCAAGAGGCTCAGAAGCCTCCTTTCAAGAGGCTCAGGAAGCCTCCTTTCAAGAGGCTCAGGCCTCCTTTCAAGAGGCTCAGGCCTCCTTTCAAGAGGCTCAGAAGCCTCCTTTCAAGAGGCTCAGAAGCCTCCTTTCAAGAGGCTCAGAGCCTCCTTTCAAGAGGCTCGGAAGCCTCCTTTCAAGAGGCTCAGAAGCCTCCTTTCAAGAGGCTCAGGAAGCCTCCTTTCAAGAGGCTCAGAAGCCTCCTTTCAAGAGGCTCAGAAGCCTCCTTTCAAGAGGCTCAGGCCTCCTTTCAAGAGGCTCAGAAGCCTCCTTTCAAGAGGCTCAGAAGCCTCCTTTCAAGAGGCTCAGGCCTCCTTTCAAGAGGCTCAGAAGCCTCCTTTCAAGAGGCTCAGAGCCTCCTTTCAAGAGGCTCAGAAGCCTCCTTTCAAGAGGCTCAGAAGCCTCCTTTCAAGAGGCTCAGAAGCCTCCTTTCAAGAGGCTCAGAAGCCTCCTTTCAAGAGGCTCAGAAGCCTCCTTTCAAGAGGCTCAGAGCCTCCTTTCAAGAGGCTCAGAAGCCTCCTTTCAAGAGGCTCAGAGCCTCCTTTCAAGAGGCTCAGAAGCCTCCTTTCAAGAGGCTCAGGCCTCCTTTCAAGAGGCTCAGAAGCCTCCTTTCAAGAGGCTCAGAAGCCTCCTTTCAAGAGGCTCAGAAGCCTCCTTTCAAGAGCTCAGAAGCCTCCTCTCAAGAGGCTCAGAAGCCTCCTTTCAAGAGGCTCAGAGCCTCCTTTCAAGAGGCTCAGAGCCTCCTTTCAAGAGGCTCAGAAGCCTCCTTTCAAGAGGCTCAGAAGCCTCCTTTCAAGAGGCTCAAGCCTCCTTTCAAGAGGCTCAGAAGCCTCCTTTCAAGAGGCTCAAGCCTCCTTTCAAGAGGCTCAGAAGCCTCCTTTCAAGAGGCTCAGAAGCCTCCTTTCAAGAGGCTCAAGCCTCCTTTCAAGAGGCTCAGAGCCTCCTTCAAGAGGCTCAAGCCTCCTTTCAAGAGGCTCAGAGCCTCCTTTCAAGAGGCTCAGAAGCCTCCTTTCAAGAGGCTCAAGCCTCCTTTCAAGAGGCTCAGAAGCCTCCTTTCAAGAGGCTCAGAAGCCTCCTTTCAAGAGGCTCAGAAGCCTCCTTTCAAGAGGCTCAGAAGCCTCCTTTCAAGAGGCTCAGACCTCCTTTCAAGAGGCTCAGAAGCCTCCTTTCAAGAGGCTCAGGCCTCCTTTCAAGAGGCCTCAGAGCCTCCTTTCAAGAGGCTCAGGCCTCCTTTCAAGAGGCTCAGGCCTCCTTTCAAGAGGCTCAGGCCTCCTTTCAAGAGGCTCAGAAGCCTCCTTTCAAGAGGCTCAGAAGCCTCCTTTCAAGAGGCTCAGAAGCCTCCTTTCAAGAGGCTCAGGCCTCCTTTCAAGAGGCTCAGAAGCCTCCCTTTCAAGAGGCTCAAGCCTCCTTTCAAGAGGCTCAGAGCCTTCTTTCAAGAGGCTCAGAAGCCTCCTTTCAAGAGGCCTCAGAGCCTCCTTTCAAGAGGCTCAGAAGCCTCCTTTCAAGAGGCTCAGAAGCCTCCTTTCAAGAGGCTCAGAAGCCTCCTTTCAAGAGGCTCAGAAGCCTCCTTTCAAGAGGCTCAGAAGCCTCCTTTCAAGAGGCTCAGAAGCCTCCTTTCAAGAGGCTCAAGCCTCCTTTCAAGAGGCTCAGAAGCCTCCTTTCAAGAGGCTCAAGCCTCCTTTCAAGAGGCTCAGAAGCCTCCTTTCAAGAGGCTCAGGCCTCCTTTCAAGAGGCTCAGAAGCCTCCTTTCAAGAGGCTCAGCCCTCCTTTCAAGAGGCTCAGAAGCCTCCTTTCAAGAGGCTCAGAAGCCTCCTTTCAAGAGGCCTGGAAGCCTCCTTTCAAGAGGCTCAGAAGCCTCCTTTCAAGAGGCTCAAGCCTCCTTTCAAGAGGCTCAGAAGCCTCCTTTCAAGAGGCTCGAAGCCTCCTTTCAAGAGGCTCAGAAGCCTCCTTTCAAGAGGCTCAGAAGCCTCCTTTCAAGAGGCTCAAGCCTCCTTTCAAGAGCTCAGAAGCCTCCTTTCAAGAGGCTCGAAGCCTCCTCTCAAGAGGCTCGGAAGCCTCCTCTCAAGAGGCTCGGAAGCCTCCTTTCAAGAGGCTCGGAAGCCTCCTTTCAAGAGGCTCGGAAGTCTCCTTCATTTCATGCTATTTTTTTATTTATCTGGTCAACAACTAAGTTATGCAACATGGAGCACAATAGACTTATTCGAATTGCATTTGTTGACGTCCTCTTCCGACATTGGCTGCATGTTGATCTTATCTTTCCTATATAATAAAACTCCATTCAGCACGAGATTTCAAATATGTAGCAATTTTCTATTTAGACAAAATACATTAATTTGAGTATTCTTATTTACCCTTCCTAACGTATTAGGGTCAATATGAACCGGATCGCACTTCCATATTGTAATAACGCAACAATGTGAAAGTCTGAAACTTCCTGACTTTTCCTATTTCGTGGAAAACTATGTTCCTGAACGTACGATGTTGCAAACGAATATCGCGCATGAACAGTTTTATTGCTGTTTTTTTCTCAGAAATACAAAACTACATTTATGATGTGCTTCAAACATAAATATTGACAGGAAAAGTGATAGATGTAGCCGAGTCTATCACTTCCCAGGTAGAGTCCTATAAGAAGAGTATTAGATTTTGTTCCAATTCTGATACTTGACGACACTGTTATTATAGTCACTGTATTCCCAGGATTCTTTCACGATCTGGCTGTGTATGTGTAGACTAGACTAGACTAGACTAGAAATATATCCAATACTATTTCAGAGATGACAAATCATGAACGCAGACAATATTTCTACAGATGTTCTAGGTTCTCCAAACCATTATGGATTTCAGAACCTTGGTTTACCAGGTCAATAACGCTTGGTACGAAACCAATAGAATCCCATAGTGCCCATTTAGGCCCTTAGAGGCCATGGGCATGATTTACGATCTAGATATGTCTAAACAGGATGTTCTAAGTTCTCCAAAAAGAAACTCTTGTTTCGAATCTCCTGATTCTTAGTAAGCCTTACAAATTTATATTTGTACATTATTGTTAGCTTAAGAGTTCAAGAAAACGCGTTCATGATAGTCTAACCACAAAAAGTGTGAATTATTTGCAAAGGTCTTACGCAGTACTGATTGTCATAAGACAGAGAGCAAAGCGCCTTTTTCTATTTCAGGCGACCAAATGAAAGAATCGTGGGTTCTTTGATCAGTTTCGCATGAAAGGATGTTGTGCTTTATTGTAGCATACCATTCATTATTCGCGTTTCTATAGATATTGAAAAGGGCACATCCTCCAGGGGGTCGCGGTCCACCGGTTGGGAAACACAGTATTAGAGAAATAATATAAATTTTAGCATTATTATTAGGGCATCAATCATAAATTTGGAACAAACTGTTCAAATTAATCGAATTACCTCAAGTGAAATTTTACAACAATGCGTAGGACAAAGTATAAAGCCTTTTGACGATCAGTTTTAATCGAAATGATATCTCGTTCAGCATCAGAATATTATAAGGAGCAATTCCAATCCTGCGCCCTAATTTGTACTTACATAATGCGCCTTCCAATCAAATTTACGGTAACGATGTCCAATTCTCCGATTCTCGCCAATTTAACAGTACCTTGCGGTCATAATTGCATCATAATAAAATTACCTTCGCTGATAGATATTTTCCCATAAAAGCATCTCTTCCCTGTAGAGCTCCCACTCAGTGCGAGAATGACGTCTAATTTCTTCTAATTTGTACCTTGTGAAGCGAAACCGAAACGGCGGCACCCTTTTTTCGAGAAACAGGAAGCAATTGCGCCAAAGTAGCTACTAAATCGGCAAACGTCGGCGTCGCACTGGCGGTGACGGTGACGAGGACGACCTTCCCACCCGAAGGATCCCATCGTAAATTTCGCGCCTGATTGGATCCGGAGGAGCTTTTCCCGTACTTTATAGTACCATAATTTGGCCAACCGTTTAGCCACTAAATAGCCAGTGATTACAGGGCTCGGAACGAGCTGCAGCCGATCGTCGCCATCGTTAGAAGGTGTTCTACCGTGGAATTGGGCTCAACGCGCGAGGGTGCAATTTTTATGGCCCACTGCAATGAAATTAGAGTTTAAGTCCCCGGTCTCGCATCCCGGGCTGGGGATCGATCAGCGAAGCTCCCCCGCAGTGCGCGGAACATCCTGCGAGTGCACTTGTCGTGGCGACTGGCGACGGTTCCTTTGCGTGGTGGTAATTGGTGAAACTTTTCAACGGGAAGAAATGAGAAATTTCCCCCAGAGGGGCGTGCAGAAATGTTGCAATTAAGACCCGGGAGACCGATCGATGTTTTTCTTGGATGGTTCCGCTGAAGCGAACCGATGATGATGGTGATGCGCAGGTTAGGGCGCGCAATTGGGTGCGCTTTTGGTTTCACATGCCCGCGCGCGGAGGTGGTGGAGACAAATTGCTTGCAAGGGTGCGTACAACTCGGAAAAGGATATGCGATATGTGGGATTCTTGATGCACAATGCTGGGATGGAAACAGAACGAAATAGATTTCGCATAGCAAAGATAAATGTAAAAATTATTCACTCAACTATAAACATTTTATTATTATTTTGCATTCCACACTTGGTTCTCGAAATTCGACGCAGATTGTTCGCTTCGAAGTTGTGTGGTTAGTGTCGACACACATTTAATTACATCCTGGAGTGGAGTTTGGACTCGATTCCTAATAGCCAGGTTCTCAACCGACAGGAACACCGTCTTTGACCAGAGGTCGTACAGAACACCTAGCATGAGACAACGGACGGATGAAACAGCACATGCGTTCAGACGATTGACCTCGCTAACCACACGGCCACGAAGCCCACATTTCCATTAGTCCGAGTTCTTGAACAGGCTACCGAGCAACTTGAAAGGTGGCTTTCGAGCCACTTAAGAAGAGGCCTCCGAGCATCTTGAAATGACGCCTCTGAGCCTTTTGAACGTAGGCTTCCAAGCCTCGAAACTAGGCTTCCGAACGTGTCGTAGTCGGGCTTCTTAAAGGAAGCTTCCGGGCCTCTTCAAAGGAAGCTTCCGCGCCTCTTGAAAGGAGATTACCGGGCCTCTTGAAAAGAGGCTTCCGGGCCTTTTGATAGAAGGCCTCAAGGCCTCTAGAAAAGAGTATTCCGGGCCTCTGAAAAGGGGCTTCCGGGCCTCTTGAAAGGAGGCTTCTGGGCCTCTTGAAAGGAGGCTTCTGGGCCTCTTGAAATTAGGCTTCTGGGCCTCTTGAAAGGAGGCTTCCGGGCCTCTTGAAAGGAGGCTTCCGGGCCTCTTGAAAGGAGGCTTCCGGGCCTCTTGAAAGGAGGCTTCCGGGCCTCTTGAAAGGAGGCTTCCGGGCCTCTTGAAAGGAGGCTTCCGGGCCTCTTGAAAGGAGGCTTCCGGGCCTCTTGAAAGGAGGCTTCCGGGCCTCTTGAAAGGAGGCTTCCGGGCCTCTTGAAAGGAGGCTTCCGGGCCTCTTGAAAGGAGGCTTCCGGGCCTCTTGAAAGGAGGCTTCCGGGCCTCTTGAAAGGAGGCTTCCGAGCCTTTTAAAAGTAGGCTTCCGGGCCTCTTGGAAGGAGGCTTTAGAGTTGCTTGAAAGGAGGCTTCCGGGCCTCTTGAAAGGAGGATTCCGAGACTTTTGAAAGTAGGCTTCCGGGCCTCTTGAAAGGAGGCTTCCGGGCCTCTTGAAAGGAGGCTTCCGGGCCACTTCAAAAAAGGCTTCCGGGCTTCCGAGAAAGGAGGCTTTCGTGCTGCTTGAAAGAAGGCTTTCATGCTGCTTGAAAGGAGACTTCCAGGCCTCTAGAAAGGAGGCTTCCGGGCCTCTTGAAAGGAAGCTTTCGGGCCTCTTGAAACTAGGCTTCCGAGCATCTCGAAAGCAGATTTCCATGCCTTTTGAAAGGAGGCTTTCGGGCTTCTTAAAAAGATGCTTCCGGGCCTCTTGAAAGGACGCTCCCAGGCCTCTTGAAAGGAAGCTTCAGGATTTTTTAAAAAGAGGCTTTCGAACCACTTGAAAAGAGGTCCCCGAGCCTCTTGAAAAAAGGTTTCCGAACCTCTTGAAAGGAGGTTTCCAAGACTCCTAAAAGCAGGCTTCTTGGCTTCTAGTAGAGAGGCTCCTCAAAAAAAAAGGGTTTCGAGCCGCTTGGAAGCAGACTTCTGCGTCTCTTGAAAGGACTCTTCCGGGCCTCTTGAAAGGAGATTACCGGCTTCCGGGCCTCTTGCAAGAAGGTTTTCGGGCCTCTTTAAAGGAGGCTTCCGGGCCTCTTGAAAGAAGGCGTCTGGGCCTCTTGGAAGGAGGCGTCTGGGCCTCTTGGAAGGAGGCGTCTGGGCCTCTTGGAAGAAGGCGTCCGGGCCTCTTGAAAGTAGGCGTCCGGGCCTCTTGAAAGGAGGCTTCAGGATTTTCTAAAAAGATGCTTCCGAACCACTCGAAAAGAGGTCCCCGAGCCTCTTGAAAAAAGGTTTCTGAACCTTTTGAAAGGAGGTTTCCATGACTCCTCAAAGTTGGATTCTTGGCTTCTAGTAGAGAGGCTTCTCAAAAAGAGGGTTTCGAGCCGCTTGAAAGGGGGCTTCCGCGTCTCTTGAAAGGAGGCTTCCGGGCCTCTTGGAAGGAGGCTTCCGGGGCTCTTGAAAGGAGGCCTCCGGGCCTCTTGAAAGGAGGCTTCCTGTCCTCTTGAAAGGAGGCGTCCGGGCCTCTTGAAAAGAGGCGTCCAGGCCTGTTGAAAAGAGGCTTTCGGGTCTCTTGAAAGGAGACTTCCGGGCCTCTTGGAAGGAGGTATCCGGGCCTCTTGCAAGAAGGTTTTCGGGCCTCTTTAAAGGTGGCTTCCGGGCCTCTTGAAAGGAGGCGTCTGGGCATCTTGGAAGAAGGCGTCCGGGCCTCTTGAAAGTAGGCGTCCGGGCCTCTTGAAAGGAGCTTCCGAACCACTCGAAAAGAGGTCTCCGAGCCTCTTGAAAAAAGATTTCTGAACCTCTTGAAAGGAGTCTTTCGAGCCAATTGGAAAGAGGCTTTCAAGAAGCGTAGAAGGATGCTTCCGATCCTCTTGCAACGAAGTACCTGAACTTTTAGGAAAGAAAGCTTTTATGTGACTCTAGTGGAGGCTTCCGAACGTGTAGACTTTAAATTTTAGTTCAAAAGCATATTTTCCTAACATATCATTCAACATTTTGTTTATAAAGTCTTCGAGTTATTGACAAAATTATTGACACAAGACAAAGTGTTGAAATGAAAAAAATTATACATATATCAATACTTTATCAATAATTCTGAATTTGTTTACTCAAAAAAGAGTGGAGAAAAGACTCACTCTTCTAATAGCTAGAGCTTGTCATCTGGGCTGATGCTTTATTGTGCCCCAGTGCTTATTTTTGCTCTATTTCATACCACATGCCCTTAACGGAGTTGCGTACAACCCGAAACGATCTTCATTGCATGATCGCACCCAGAGCCAGAGGTAAATGCACTTTTCGTGTTCGCGAAATTTTGTCACGGCATCACGCAGCATCCAATCTTCGAGTCGGTGCCAGCCTTTTGTGGGCTGCGATCGCCGATGCTGCTGTTACTGCTGATCGATATCACGATCGATCATTGTCAATCGGGCGGAACCGCGTTTCACGCAGGTACTGCTTGGGGTCGATGAACTGTGGACTCCTTGTGTTTACTGCGATTTAATCCGGTACGCAACGAGAAGATGCGACAATTATTTTGAAATGTGATCCTTGCCCCCTGCTGATACTCAATACGATACTTAAATGTGAAAAATAATTTCTCCGAATGCATCGCAGAGGAAAGCCTTTCTCTTGACCCAAGCCGGACCAGATGACCCAGTCCCGGCAGCAGCGGCGGCTCGAATCCAATTCCAACATTCCCACGTTACAATAACAGTTTGATTAACAAATGGGATAACTCAAGTAAGGCAGGAAGGATGTTCGACACGACAACGCGGATATCGAGACTGGTCCTGGAAAAACTGGTCCCGCCTGCCCCGTCGGTTCAGTGGCGCGTGGATCACCCGAAGCGGGAAACATGTTTCCGAAATGCTGTTGAATATGTATTCGGACGACGATGGCGGGACGGACTTTGAGATGCTGAACCGGTAGGACGAGCGTGTGGCCACCGGGCATCCACGCAGCCAGCCGACTTTCACTTGATGAATCGAGGTGACATATTATACGTGACTTGAGAGCCAAATTTGGTATGCGGCGTCACACCGTAGGATAAGGAAGCGGTGGTAATTAATTGCGGAATCATCGCCGTTGACACATATTTTCTCCGCGGTTTTGGAAAAATGATAAAAACAAATAACGCAACCCGATTCGTTCGTACATTGCGTGCTGGCGATCGCTTTAAAAGGATCCCACTTTTGCATTTTCAACACGATGGAATCCTATGTTGGTAGAGCCTTTCGTTGGACAGAAAATACATAATCTTTACCTACATGAAATAAAATTTTAAGATGCATGTTTATCATTTCACCTAGTTACCTGTTGAACCTATTTTTTGTATTTTTTTGTCATAATTGGAAGTTTACACATGAGTTCTGAAGGAAGTATTTATATCGGCCCCACGGATATTAAAGCGGTTGGAGAGGGACGATCAACAAAGGAGCAGATATTTACTCTGCGACAAATCCTTGATAAACTCCGGGAACACAATTTGCAAATTCATAATCTGTTTGTATCTTTCAAGGCAGCGTCCTTTTTTTTAACGTAGGGCTTACGTCTTTCTTTACTATACTGGGCGACATTTTTTTGGAAATCGAGGGCGTTACCCTGAAAGGGAGGATTTCATCATCGAGGGGAATTGAAGCAAAATTGAAGTGTTCTCCAGTGTCAAACGAATTAATAAGTGTTCAACAGAAAATAATATTTGTACCAATACTTATAAATCATTTTTCAAAGTTGAATCAATTTATGCAGCGTCACGAACATTTTTAAAAAAATTTTCTGCCCAAAATATTTGCAGAATGCACTTTTGTCGTGTTAATTTCCAAGCCCGCGTCCCGCGTTCGCAGGCCGCTTACTTGTCACATTAATACAGTTCAGCATAAGAAACATACAGAAACTGGATAACATTTTGACATAAACAATTTCGGAAGATTTCAATACAATCATTGTTTCCAATGTCGAACTTCGTAAAAATAGATTGGGTAATAATCGACGTTGATGATCGATAAATAAGGATGCTGCCCGACTAGTTTTCTTATCTATTTTCTATATCATATTTACTTGCTTGTATTACTCAACAACCACTTCGGTGCCAGATATTTGGATTACGTCAACATGCCGAACTGTCGAGACGATCGGTTCCAGCCGGAGAAAATCGTCAATCGATAAAAATCAAACAAGTGCATTTATCTGTCCATACTCTCTTATTTAGTTAATGTTAAACCCCATCAACTAATTACGGTTGAAATGCGCAAACCCAAAACGAACGCGCATTTGCGCCCATACGTCATAAAACATTACAACCGACATCACATGAGTTACGAGACCCCAGAGTAGGTCCGTGCTGGCTGCTCTTGCTTGCACATTTTGCCTCCCCGAATCGCAACGATAATTGTAATTCACTTTTGGTGGAACCTGTTCTTTGCGGTCATAAGCCGTGCGAGGACAATTGCCCTACGCCAGCCATCCTTCGCCCGGAACCGAGACCGACGCCGTTTCCAATAACCATCGAAGCGTAAAACATTTTTATTAAAAATTATTGTATAAACATTATATCCTCGGCTCAGCAGCAGGAGCAGCACCGGCGGCAGCGTGACGACCGATATCGAGATCAAATCGCTTCTTGCTTTGGGAGTCCGCCATTTGATGGGCGCGCGCGCGACTCACCTCTCGCTTGGCTTCCAACAGGCACTGCACTGACTGACTGGCTGACTGACTGGGGCTCTCGAGCCGAAAGTGTCTAACGTTCAACCGTGACGTGTAAGCCGTTTAGGGACGCATTGCGAAGAGACTTTAAATTTTATAAACATAATAATCATAACGTTTCGGTCCCGGAATGGGCTCGAGGAAAATCATTAGTTCGTTCACATTTTGGCGTTGTTTTTGCTCATTTTTTTTGGGGGCATGATTATTCCAATGCTTTCGAATTTTCGGATGTTCGAGCTTGGAAGCAATGGAAGGTAAATTTCACGTGATGATGCACACAAAATATAACTTACAAAGAAGTATTTTATAATAACCGAAAATCAAGTGAGGCGATATCTTGAACAATATGAATTCTTTGAAAATAATCTTTATTTACTTCTTTTAGCGATAACGAACATATGAAAACCATGCAATGACATGGATGAGTCGATTCCTTCTGAACACGTCTACGATTCCTTCTGAAGGCATATGGAAAAAATGCGATAGTCATTAAATCTATACTGCTACTAACCACAAGTCAGTCCCAATTCTATATGCCACCCATACAGATGGAACTGGCTTACGGTTAGCCGCAGTTACAGTTCGGGTAAAATAACACAATTTTTCGATCTGGAAACATTTTGCAAAACATTTTTAGCGTGTGGAAGTCGAAAGTCTTATTGCCAAACATGCTCGATTCGACAGAATTTCGTTCGAATCCAGAGGCGCAATACCACCCCAAGGCTTGGCTTGACTGTACACATCATAGTTTCTAGTCGAAATTGGCCGAGAAACAACAAAGTTTGTCTTCTTGGGACTAGAAAGCAAATCTCACTGTACATGCTTCGGAGTTTCTTTAATTCAAGACCAATAACGATGTCGGCCACGTCCATACAGTCAATAAGGATAAAGGGAGGAATTGCTAAAAGAGACCGAGGAATCCTCCGCCGTCAACGCAATGGAAAGGAATAGTATGTTAGTTGGGAAGGAAATTTTCGCAACGACTAAAACACGCACTGTACTTCATCGTATGTCCGAACAGGTTATTTGGCCAAAAATATCGTTTGGCTGCAATAGCCGTTTGGCAGAAAATGTCGTTTGGCCGAACAGGTCGCCGAATGAAAATTGATCACGCCGATGACTATTAAATGCAGTAGTAAGTTGATGGGTTTCGTATATTTCAGAATGAAAAAGAGCAAGATAGATCTTTACCTGAGAAATTTTCCAAAAAATCTTCCATACATCTTTGTGTGCATCTGAAATTGGAATTTACACGGTATTCTAGGCCAAACAAAAATAAATTTCTTCTTTAATGAAATGTCTTGTATTATTATTTATTCAGACTAAGACCGAAGTGGCCTGTGCGGTATATAAGAGTCTTCTCCATTCGGCTCGGTCCATGGCTACACGTCGCCAACCACGCAGTCTACGGAGGGTCCGCAAGTCATCTTCCACCTGATCGATCCACCTTGCCCGCTGCGCACCTCGCCTTCTTGTGCCCGTCGGATCGTTGTCGAGAACCATTTTCACCGAATTACTGTCCGACATTCTGGCTACGTACCCGGCCCACCGCAGTCTTCCGATTTTCACGGTGTGAACGATGGATGGTTCTCCCAACAGCTGATGCAACTCGTGGTTCATTCGCCTCCTCCACGTACCGTCCGCCATCTGCACCCCACCATAGATGGTACGCAGCACTTTCCTTTCGAAAACTCCAAGTGCGCGTTGGTCATCCACGAGTATCGTCCAGGTCTCGTGTCCGTAGAGGACTACCGGTCTAATGAGCGTTTTGTAGATTGTCAGTTTGGTACGGCGGCGAACTCTATTCGATCGGAGCGTCTTGCGGAGTCCAAAGTACGTACGATTTCCAGCCACTATGCGTCTCCGAATTTCTCTGCTGGTGTCATTTTCGGCAGTCACCAGTGAGCCCAAGTACACAAATTCTTCTACCACCTCGATTTCGTCACCACCGATGCAAACTCGCGGTGGTTGGCTCACATTGTCGTCTCTTGAACCTCTTCCTATCATGTACTTTGTCTTCGACGTGTTGATGACTAGTCCGATCCGCTTAGCTTCCCTCTTCAGTCTGATGTAGGCTTCCTCCATCTTCTCAAAGTTACGTGCCATAATATCTATGTCGTCGGCGAAGTCAAATAGCTGAACGGACTTATTGAAAATTGTACCACTCGTGTTAATCCCTGCACTTCGTATTACCCTTCCAAAGCGATGTTGAATAGCGGACACGAAAGACCATGACCTTGCCGTAACCCTCTGCGCGTTTCGAAGGGACTCGAGAATGCCCCTGAAACTCGAACTACGCACATCACCCGATCCATCGTCGCCTTGATCAACCGTATCAGTTTATACGGAAAACCGTGTTCGTGCATTAGCTGCCATAGCTGGTCCCGATCGATTGTATCATATGCGGCTTTGAAGTCGATGAATAGATGATGTGTGGGCACGTTGTATTCGCGGCATTTCTGCAGTACTTGGCGAATGGCGAACACCTGGTCCGTGTTGGAGCGTTCGCCCATAAAACCCGCCTGGTACTGCCCCACGAACTCCCTTGCAGTTGGTGCTAGTCGACGGCATAAAATTTGGGAGAGTACCTTCTAGGCGGCGTTCAGCAATGTGATTGCGCGGTAGTTGCTACATTTTAGCTTATCGCCCTTTTTGTGGATGGGACACACGACACCTTCCATCCACTCCTGCGGCAAAACTTCCTCCTCCCAAATCTTGGTAATGACCCAGTGCAGCGCTCTAGCCAGTGCCTCGCCACCGTGTTTAAATAGCTCTCCTGGTAGTTGGTCAACCCCAGGGACTTTGTTGTTCTTCAGCCGACTAATTTCGCCCTTGGATTTCCTGGAAATCCGGAGCAGGTGAAATTATGTCATGCGCGCGTTCCCCCAGTTCCATCACCATACCGCCATCTTCGTCTGCCACATCGCCATTCAGGTGCTCTTCATAGTGCTGCCGCCACCTCACGCTCGTTCGTAAGAAGGTTCCCGTTTATGTCCTTACACATATCAGGCTGTGGCACGTGGTCACGTGACGTGACCCTTACGTGAACGGTTTAAATTATCATAGAACTTTCGTGTGTTATTAGCGCGGTACAGTTGCTCCGTCTCTTCACGGTCTCGATCTTCCTGGTTCCTGGTCCCGTTTATATCGTGCCTCGTTCGCCCTCGTGCGGTGTTGCAGCAATCTCGCCCATACTGCATTCTTCTCTTCCACTAACTGCTCACATTCGCCGTCATACCAGTCGTTTCTCTGATCCGGGGGCACCGTGCCAAGTGCAGCGGTTGCGGTGCTACCAATGGCGGATCGAATATCTCTCCAGCTATCTTCAAGAGACGCTGCGCCTAGCTGCTCTTCCGTTGGGAGTGCCACTTCCAGCTGCTGCGCGTATTCTTGGGCTAGTCTACCGTCTTGTAGCCACCCAATGTTAAGCCGCGGCGTCCGACTTCGACGCGTGTTGTACACCGTCGAGAGTTTGGAGCGCAGGCATACTGCAACGAGGTAGTGGTCGGATTCATTATTCGCACTGCGGTAAGTGCGGACGTTCGTGATGTCGGAGAAGAATTTACCGTCGATTAGAACGTGGTCGATTTGGTTTTCCGTTTCTTGGTTAGGTGATCTCCATGTGGCCTTGTGGATATTTTTGCGGGGAAAGAAGGTGCTTCGGACTACCATTCCGCGGGAGGCTGCGAAGTTTATGCATCGTTGGCCGTTGACATTCGATACGGTGTGCAGACTATCCGGTCCGATGGCCGGTCTATACATTTCCTCCCTTCCTACCTGTGCGTTCATGTCACCGATGACGATTTTGACGGCTCGCAGTGGGCATCCATCGTATGTTTGCTCCAGCTGTGCGTAGAACGCTTCTTTCTCGTCGTCGGGTCTCCCTTCGTGTGGGCAGTGCACGTTGATGATGCTATAGTTGAAGAAATTGAAGAAATGTCTTGTAAATTGTTTTGAAATGTCAATTACGAGACACTGAACATCTTACAGTTAAAGTCGAAATGCGCATTTGTAAAGATTACAATGTGATAGAATTGAATAAAATAGTACTAAACTTGTCTAATGACATGCAAACTTAAACTTGTTTATTAATTGCATATTATTCGGCATCTCGACCGTACGAAAATCTATTTTAAAATATTAGGGTAAAATGCCCAATAGTGGACCCCCTAGTAGCGGAATTTAGCTCTTCCTGTCATAAGGCTTAGAAATTTTCAATATTTTAACTCTGCTTGATATCTAACAACAAGCTCTGCATCCCCTCTTCACGATACATACATAAAGCACCCAAATACACGACGTTATTCGATGAAATTAACATTTTAAAGTCTAACTGAATTCGCCCTATAGTAGACCCCCTGGGGGTCCATAATAGGAAACTGCTTCCGCCGACACTTCATTTGATTTTCATGTTCCGTTTCGGGACGTTCTTCTTCCCTATTATGGACCCCCCAAAATATTTCTATAATGGACACTCTCGTGTTTATTTTTTAAAGAATTGTAAAAAATCATCTAATTTGACTTTCCATAGCATTTCCAACGCATGTAATCAAATCATAGGACTGTAAGGTAGGTTCTCCCGATAGAATTTCATAGCAAAATGTTGACATTGTGCAGTAATAATGCAAAAATGGCTGGAGGGTCCACTATTGGTTGGGGGTCCACTATTGGTCACTTTACCCTAAATATCTTGGCTGTGCATATGCACAGCACATCCCAAGTAACATTCCAGCAGCTTTAGTTTAGAAAAAGCATTTACCACGCATGAATTATGATCCATCTTCTAGCTGTTGTCAAAACCGTTTGACCTATAAGTTCCGAAAACTTTAAATATGAATTTATTGAGGTAGTCCATGCCTGGATTAAACCTATCTGAAATACTTCTTTTCCAAGTGCGTTTATTTGGTGGGCTCAGGCGTGTATAACACTTTACGGAGCCTTGGTTCTTTGTGATATATGCAATCAAAATCATTTTATTTTTCAATTAGTAAGAGGGGGTAGACGCCAACGTACTCGTGGTGGCTCAAGGTTAGTTTACAATGTTTAAGGATGGACGGGGCTTAGGATTTGGGAATTTCATCTTCTCATCTGGGCATTTGGCGAAGGGACAATGTGGCGTGTCGTTGTGCTCGAAGAATGGTTCGACTGGGAGCATCTTCCGGATGGCAAGAGCTATGGTGCTCTACGGAACAGAAACAGAGACTAAACAAAATAAAGTTTGAAGAAAATCGAACAAAGTATTAGATTTTGATGTCAGAAGTACAAAGAAAACTATAATTGGTTTGCATCACGATCTCCCAAAACAGCTCAAACTTCCCTGAAGGGTAATTTACCTCGGGCCACAAGGGTATCCAATAATTGCTCTCTGGAGGCGTCATAAATGCAATACTTCTTAAAGTCGTTTTGTAACTAAAAGTTACTATCGGCTTTACATCAGTTCAATTGGCACATGAAGAGCCTTATAAAGTGCAAACTCTGCATTTCTGAAAAATCAAGTCAAATAGAGTTGGAAAGTGAAGAAGAGTAGTGAGAGCTGAAACCTTCATTATTACACAAGAAAAAGCTTTGAAATATGTATCTCCATGCTGCTTGCTTACTTACAATATGTATGCTAACAAATTTTCAGCTTCATCAAACACTTTGACATTGAAATTTTTATTTCCGAAATCGCGAGGTGATAAATTTTAAAGAATCAAAGATAGAGGAAAACCACGGTGCGTAGACCCGCTCTAGTCACTATACATGTTTCACTTTTTCATTGACGGTGGCATGGATACGTGTATTTTTGTGGCCGACTGACAAAGTGCCATCACCACTAGTGGAATACTTTATGTTCTACTTACGTGTATTAAATTATCAGAGTTTGCGGTAGCCATCGAACAAGTAAATGCAGTGCGTGTTTTAGTCGCCGCGAAAATAATTAAATATCTATTTGGTGTTCGGTTTCGGTGGCTCATGCGCATGTATTGCGTTTTGCTGCGGTCGAAACAAGCGCGATCTTGAATAGTTTGCAGTAGCCATCGAGCAAGGAAGTACAGTGCGTGTTGTCGAATCAGTCTTCGGGAAAATAAGTCACACACGCGTTGAAACTATTTATTTATTTATTATCAGATTAAGGCCGGAGTGGCCTGTGCTGCACATAAAAGTCTTCTCCATTTAGCTCGGTCCATTGCTGCACTTCGCCCACCACGCAGTCTGCGAAGGGTCCGCAAATCGTCCTCCACCTGATCGATTCACCTTGCCCGCTGTGCACCTCGCCTTCTTGTTCCCGTCGGATCATTGTCGAGAACCATTTTCACCGGATTACTGGTCAACATTCTGGCTACGTACCCGGCCCGCCACAGTCTTCCAATTTTCGCGGTGTGAACGATGGATGGTTCACCCAATAACTGATGCAATTCGTGGTTTTTTTCCTCTGGTTGAATTGAACCATGTAGGAATTACAATGTTTTCAACTTACACTAAACTTAACCTATTCTATACTAAGGGTACAAGGAGTTAATCGTTGCAATAGAAGATTCCAACGATTTTTGTCTAAAATTGGAAATTATTTTGTTGGACATTTGTCGCAATGTCTCAATATTAGAAATTCTATGAAGTTCATTGGTACTATGCCACGGAGGCAAATTTTATTTTGAATCCTCTGGAGTGCCTTATTTCTGGTATTGCAGCAACTAGTCCATATTGGCACAGCATACAACATGGCAGGTCTAAAAATGACTTCGTGAAAATCGTACCACTCGTGTCAATCCCTGCCCTTCGTATTACTCCCTCCAAAGCGATGTTGAATAGCAGACACGAAATACCATCTCCGCGTTGAAACTAGCGTCGTTCAAAAGAAATAGTTAGTTGCTTACCAAGCGATTCACTTGTCATAAGACGAGTTAATACAATCCCATTTAATTCCACCACTTAATTGTATCTTGACAGATACGTATTTCGACCTCAACAGTAATGCCGTCTTCAGTGTCTCGTACTTGACTCGACTTAGTCGACTAAGTCGAGTCAAGTACGAGACACTGAAGACGGCCTTACTGTTGAGGTCAAGATACTATTAAGTGGTGGAATTCAATGGGATTGTATTAACTCGTCTTATGACAAGTGAAGACATTCCACTAAAAAGCTCAAAATAATTTCCTTACCAAGCGATTTCCAATAGATTTCCTTGCCAACTAACACACTATTCCTTTCCAGTGCACTCATGGAGATGCAGAGGATTCCTCGGTCTCTTGTTTCAATGAGTGTACAGTCAATCAAGCCAAGCTAAGCTACTTACATGAATTAAATGATCAATTTGAATTCTTTATCCGTAACTTCCATCCATGCTCTTTGTTTTTTTTTTGGAAAATCTGAAATTCCTGGAGCAACTTCCGGAGGAATTCCTGGAGGAACTTCTGGAGGAAATTCCGGAGGAATTCCTGGAGGAACTTCCGGAGGAATATGGACTAGTACTAATAAGATGAACGAGCACAATGAGCGCAATAAGAAGACACACAGAGCCGCCCAACGCGAAAATATTCATCCACAAGGTCTACAGCCGAAGCACTTTGTGATACAGACCTCAATAAACGATCTCAACGTTTTCAACCCGAGGACCGGAGCGAAGCAAAGAATTGCGAAGCAAAGAATTGCGTTACACAAACTTATTTCCTAGACGAGGACTTAACCCAGTTCGTCAGCATCAGTCAAAGGTAGAACCAAAGCAGTACCATGCGATGATAGTTGTCAGCTGAATCGAGGCCAACTGGCCGTTCGACAAGCAGGGATTTAGCTGGAATCCAGAAAATTGGCCGAATTGTGTTTCGGTCTTCAATTTATGCACCCACAGCACTGCAAATTCGCAAATGATGGAAAAAATGCTTAGGCTCTGTAAATGCCTTAAGGAAAAGGTTTCAAAGGCAATAAAATGCTATTTGCCACAATATCCACCCTGAAGATGCTACACGGGATGCCTGGAACAATGATTCAGGCAGTCGCGTGAAAAGTCCCTAACTGCGAACTCCAAACATAAAAAAGCAGGATGTCATAATTCAATTTGCATTGAGTGTTGAGCCGCAACGGTGGAAGCATGTGCGATAGAAGACCTTATTTATGATGCGTTCCTGATATACGAGTTGGTTGATAGGCTGCCTCCAACGCTTAGACTGAATGATACAAAGATCTCTACTAGGCTTTCGGACTTAAGCTTGTTCTTAAGGACAAGCATCTCGGGGTCCAAAACAAAATTCACTCGCGTTTTCACGGGCACACCACTCAATATAAAAACATCGCACAACTGTCATTTCTATTATTCCACGCATGCTGCGACGCAGCAAAACTAAAATAATATAAACCAAAGTTGTCCGCTGCCTCTGTATTGAGTGATGTGCCCTTGAAAACGTGAGTGAATTTAGTTTTGGACTCTGTGATGCTTGTCCGTAAGGCTACGTTCAATTGCGAAGGACGCCAGGAATTCCCCCGGAAGCTCCTCCAGAAATTACTCCGGAAGCTCCTCCAGGAATTCCTCCGGAAGTTCCTCCAGGAATTCCTCCGGAAGTTCTTCCAGGAATTCCTCCGGAAGTTCCTCCAGGAATTCCTCCGGAAGTTCCTCCAGGAATTTCTCCGGAAGTTCCTCCAGGAATTCCTCCCGAAGTTCCTCCAGGAATTCCTCCGGAAGTTCCTCCAGGAATTCTTCCGGAAGTTCCTCCAGGAATTCTTCCAGAAGTTCCTCCAGGAATTCTTCCGGAAGTTCCTCCAGGAATTCTTCCGGAAGTTCCTCCAGGAATTCTTCCGGAAGTTCCTCCAGGAATTCCTCCGGAAGTTCCTCCAGGAATTCCTCCGGAAGTTCCTCCATGAATTCCTCCGGAAGTTCCTTCAGGAATTCCTCCGGAAGTTCCTCCAGGAATTCCTCCGGAAGTTCCTCCAGGAATTCCTCCGGAAGTTCCTCCAGGAATTCCTCCGGAAGTTCCTCCAGGAATTCCTCCGGAAGTTCCTCCAGGAATTCCTCCGGAAGTTCCTCCAGGAATTCCTCCGGAAGTTCCTCCAGGAATTCCTCCGGAAGTTCCTCCAGGAATTCCTCCGGAAGTTCCTCCAGGAATTCCTCCGGAAGTTCCTCCAGGAATTCCTCCGGAAGTTCCTCCAGGAATTCCTTCGGAAGTTCCTCCAGGAATTCCTCCGGAACTTCCTCCAGGAATTCCTCCGGAACTTCCTCCAGGATTTCCTCCGGAACTTCCTCCACGAATTCCTCCGGAACTTCCACCAGGACTTCCTCCGGAAGTTCCTCCAGGAATTCCTTCGGAAGTTCCTCCAGGAATTCCTCCGGAAGTTCCTCCAGGAATTCCTCCGGAAGTTCCTCCAGGAATTCCTCCGGAAGTTCCTCCAGGAATTCCTCCGGAAGTTCCTCCAGGAATTCCTCCGGAAGTTCCTCCAGGAATTCCTCCGGAAGTTCCTCCAGGAATTCCTCCGGAAGTTCCTCCAGGAATTCCTCCGGAAGTTCCTCCAGGAATTCCTCCGGAAGTTCCTCCAGGAATTCCTCCGGAAGTTCCTCCAGGAATTCCTCCGGAAGTTCCTCCAGGAATTCCTCCGGAAGTTCCTCCAGGAATTCCTCCGGAAGTTCCTCCAGGAATTCCTCCGGAAGTTCCTCCAGGAATTCCTCCGGAAGTTCCTCCAGGAATTCCTCCGGAAGTTCCTCCAGGAATTCCTCCGGAAGTTCCTCCAGGAATTCCTCCGGAAGTTCCTCCAGGAATTCCTCCGGAAGTTCCTCCAGGAATTCCTCCGGAAGTTCCTCCAGGAATTCCTCCGGAAGTTCCTCCAGGAATTCCTCCGGAAGTTCCTCCAGGAATTCCTCCGGAAGTTCCTCCAGGAATTCCTCCGGAAGTTCCTCCAGGAATTCCTCCGGAAGTTCCTTCAGGAATTCCTCCGGAAGTTCCTCCAGGAATTCCTCCAGGAATTCCACCAGGAATTCCTCCGGAAGTTCCTCCAGGAATTCCTCGGAAGTTCCTCCAAGAATTCCCCGGAAGTTCCTCCAGGAAATCCCCGGAAGTTCCTCCAGGAATTCCTCCGGAAGTCCCTCCAGGAATTCCTCCGGCCGTTCCTCCAGGAATTCCTCCGGAAGTTCCTCAGGAATTCCTCGGAAGTTCCTCCAGGAATTCCTCCGGAAGTTCCTCAGGAATTCCTCCGGAAGTTCCTCCAGGAATTCCTCGGAAGTTCCTCCAGGAATTCCTCCGGAAGTTCCTCAGGAATTCCTCAGGAAGTTCCTACAGGAATTCCTCGGAAGTTCCTCCAGGAATTCCTCCGGAACTTCCGGAGGAATTCCTGGAGGAACTCCTGGAGGAATTCCTGGAGGAACTTCCGGAGAATTCTGGAGGAACTTCTGGAGGAATTCTGGAGGAAGAAGAATTCCTGGAGGAACTTCCGGAGGAATTCCTGGAGGAACTTCGAGGAATTCCTGGAGGAACTTCCGGAGAAATTCCTGGAGGAACTTCCGGAGGAATTCCTGGAGGAACTTCCGGAGGAATTCCTGGAAGAACTTCCGAGGAATTCCTGGAGGAACTCGGAGGAATTCCTGGAGGAGCCTCAGGTAATTTCTGGAGGAGCTTCCGGGGGAATTCCTGGCGTCCTTCGCAATTGAACGTAGCCTTACGGACAAGCATCATAGAGTCAAAAACTAAATTCACTCACGTTTTCAAGGGCACACCACTCAATACAGAGGCAGCGAACAACTTTGATTTTTATTATTTCAGTTTTCCTGGGTCGCAGCATGCGTGGAATAATAGAAATGACATTTGTGCGATGTTTTTATATTGAGTGGTGTGCCCGTGAAAATGCAAGTGAATTTTGTTTTGGACCCCGAGATGCTTGTCCTTAAGAACAAGCTTAAGTCCGAAAGCCTAGGAGAGATCTTTGCATCATTCAGTCTAAGCGTTGGAGGCAGCCTATCAACCAACTCGTATATCAGGGACGCATCATACATAAGGTCTTCTATCGCACATGCTTCCACCGTTGCGGCTCAACACTCAATACAAATTGAATTATGACATCCTGCTTTTTTTATGTTTGGAGTTCGCAGTTAGGGACTTTTCACGCGACTGCCTGAATCATTGTTCCAGGCATCCCGTGTAGCATCTTCAGGATGGATATTGTGGGTTTGAGAAATGCATCAAATGGCATTTTATTGCCTTTGAAACCTTTTCCTTAAGGCATTTACAGAGCCTAATCATATTTTCCATCATTTGCGAATTTGCAGTGCTGTGGGTGCATAAATTGAAGACCGAAACGCAATTCGGCCAATTTTCTGGATTCCAGCTAAATCCCTGCTTGTCGAATGGCCAGTTGGCCTCGATTCAGCTGACACACGATGTCTCCATCTACAACGATCATCGCATGGTACTGCTTTGGTTCTACTTTTGACTGATGCTGACGAACTGGGTTAAGTCCTCGTCTAGGAAATAAGTTTGAGCGCTTTGGAAAGATTTTCTTGCTTCGCTCCGGTCCACGGGTTGAAAACGTTGAAATCGTTTATTGAGGTCTGTATCACACACTGCTTCGGCTGTAGACCTTGTGGATGAATATTTTTCGCGTTGGGCGGCTCTGTGTGTCTTCTTATTGCGCTCATTGTGCTCGTTCATCTTATTCGTACTAGTCCTTAGGATTCAAGTTGACGAGAACAAAATCATTGCCAATCTACTCAGAAATGTCTATCCACTGCTGTACCTTTAACGCATTCTCCACGATGGATCCTTGATCGCTCCTTCAATTTGGCGTACTTCAACTCATTTTAGTTACAACTCGACTTTTCGCCGAGCAAAGTGAAACGAAAGAAAGCATCGTTTCTGTGAACCCTTGTTGTAGACTGTGTTGTTGGCACCGTGCATGCAGTTATCGACCGAGAAGTTTGGAACCAACCTTTATATCCTGCATAGGTCACTTCGCCCTTAACCTGGTAATAAATAAATAACAACACTCGAGCTAATTCTCAAACATCCATAACCAAGTTCATCACCGCTGGCGCCAGCCGCCAAATATCCGTCCATGCGGGTAACAATTATTATCGCATCAAATTCTCACACATTTCGCGCATTTCCAATTCCAACATATCATTTTTCTTCCTCGACACATTATACCAAAATGTACAATTATGATCCGATGAGATGAATGAAAGAAAATCAAACCTGATCGTAACAAGTCTGAATCATCGTTTATAGATGCTTCGTTGGTTGCCAAGAAATTATAATTGGCAATTCAAATCAAATTACGCAAATTACATTCATTGGGTTATAAAAAAATGATTAATTTTCAACATCTCGTCACGCTTCTAAAATATTTCCTCTGTTCATAGAAATGCGTTGAAGCGAACCCTTCCTAAGTGCTTATATCCTTTTCCACTCATGATGCTTAACGACCGAAAATCAATTTATCTAACATGGATCTTATTCCTTCAGTAGGGAAAACTAACACAAATATTGAGACCCAAAACCATTTCCGCATGACTCGATGATGTTTGTTTTTCCCACAAAAGGCTGCATCGTGCACCACATTCCGTCAATTCGGATCGATCCCTGAACGTCCTCGCGTCTTCGAAATAAATAACAAAACATCTTCAAGTTCATTGAACTTTCTCCCGGTTCTTCGGTTTAGCGCAATGCTTGGCATTGATCCTTGCGCGTTAAAAAACGATGAAACATCGATGATCCTGCCGCGCTGCGCCGCAAGGTCTTTGCAAATGAATCGCTTCTTCGGCAGTGCGGATCCGGACCCCCTCTCCTCGCCCGCTTGGAAACACGCAGAAATGGACATGTTTGCAGAAGCAGTCGTCACGTTTCGCCGCAAGCGCAGTGCTCCTTCGGTCGAAGAAGTGCCACGCGACTCGCACCGAAGACGCCCCAAAACCCAAAACCAGACCGAGCAAAGTTGGGGAGATGCACTTTCTTTGCATTGGTGCGGCGTCGTCATCATCGGTATCCACTCGCGAGTCATAACGAAACGAGGCACGAGATTGACAAGGTGAAATGTGTACGTCCCAGTGTTTAGTAAAAAGTTGGTTAAAAAAACTAAAAGTTCCATTTCATTTAGAAGGGTTGTAAAATTTTATATAAATGAAAATCATTTATATTACGTGTTCTAATATCAAATTCGTTGACGATAACATGTAGCCGACCAAAAGATATTTTAGTTACAAACAGTTACAGGTAGGAACATATTCTGCTGACGAGGATAGTGTGCTAAATGTCAATGAAGGAAAAATACATATGATTTGACAGTTAGGTACCACACGTTTCGGACAGCAGTACAAAGGGAACCGAAGCGAAGATCTTTATCTTGTAACTAAAATAGCTTTTAGCCGACCCAATCAGTATAAATCGAACCGAAATTGTTACTGTAACTAGATTGTGGCTGAATCCGATTACATCCAAATTTCAGTAGTCTACGTGGCACAAGTGTGCTATTTTGTTCTTCATAGTGATGTGGAACAGCAAGAACGAACGAAGAACATTACCACAGACAAACAGGCGTAACAACATTTTTCTGAAAAATGCATCGCTCAACTCCTCTACGATCATCTTGCGAGCATGTTACACGAAACAATGTTTCGTATGCCTTTGTCACCAGAGGGGAAGGATCGTTTGGCCGAAACCCATTCGGCCGAATGCCACTTGTTCGATACGATGATAAGCGGACTGTAATTTATTGATAGGTCACTGTTTCCCGGATAGCTGAAGGGAACCTTACCCAGGTAACCAATAAGCATTAAAGTAAGCACTATAGTAGCATTATACTGGCATTGCATATGTTCCATGCTATATATAAGCATTTCGAAAACCTGGCTATTCTAAATAAGCATTCTCAAAGCAATCATGAGATGCATAGTCTTAAAATAGCATTTGGAATGCACAATGTTGTTTTTCGTTAAGTGCAATAGAACAGCTACATTAGTGCCACTTTAAGGCCTTTAGTGTTCATACGTCAAACGTTTTCCAATATGGAACCATATAGCGGGGACTATTTGTCCAATGAACTTACATTTGAAAACAGAAATCAGTACGTGCAAAATGTTTTTTTCTATTCTGACCATTGACAGGAGTACTTGTCATTAACCTAACCCTATCACTAATTACATAGTTTAGCTACATTTTATTATTCCATTGCACTATTTTCGATGGATGCATTAAAGCAGCACTACTGTAGCTTAGGGCAATTCAATTTTCAAAAATGTTCGAAAATTCCAACTCCCACATGTCTATTAGCATCATTTTGATAATATAGGAGTCCTGGCAAAATTTCAGGTAATTCGGTGGTCATTTAGGGGTGGCGCGAAGTCAATTTATGTTTATATGGAAATTTGTATGGGAAAAACTAAAAAATTATTCAAGTCTCCCTACATCTGTCAAATCGTGATGAATTCAAATAAACATCCCCAACTTCTCATTTTGGAATCTATATAAATGAAACCTCCGGATAACACATTAGTCATGAGTGGATTGAACGGTTCTATTGACAGCGTGAATATGAGATAAATGGCTAAAATGGTGTAATTAGCCTCAACGTAGCAGTGGAAACATAAATCAAAATTAATGATTTACCCACTGGTTAAGCTCAAATAGACTCCAAAAATGGAGGTTGGGGATGTTTATTTGAATTCATCACGATTTAAGAGTTGTAGGGGGATTTGAATAAACTTTAAGTTTTTCTCATACAAATTTCCATATAAACATAAATTGACCTCGCGCCACCCCTAAATGGCCACCGAATTGCCTGAAATTTTGCCAGGACTCCTATATTAGCAAAATGATTCTTATAGACGTATGGGAGTTGGAATTTTCGAAATGTGAACTACCCTACTGTAGCTGTTTCATTGCAACTGGGTATGACGTTTGTGACGGTTGCATTCTGAGATGAGTTAGATTTAGTTTCAATGTTCCTGAAGGGGATTTTGTTTATGTTGGGCAAAATTATTCTCACTACCATCTCTCTCTTATGGGCCAGCTGGTAAGGGCGATGACAACTACAGCGTCGAATGGCAAGAGCGCGAGTTCGAATCCCGCTCGAAGAAAGTTAAAAAATTATGTTCCATTTCAAATATGAAAATACAATAACGATATAGGGGGAAAGACGGCTTTGGCAGGTTTTGTTCTATTATTGGCAGGAGGGTTTTTGTTGACCAAATTTTATGAAATTTGGCCACAATATTCTTTGATATGCAAAGAATGTTTAGGCCAAATTTGAGCCTAGTCAGTCATAAAAAACCCCCCTGCCAATAATAGAACAAAACCTGCCAAAGCCGTCATTCCCCCTAATATTAAAAAAAAACTATATAAAAAAAATTAGAAAAAAATGCCATTAAAAAAACTTTTTTTCTTGTTTTAAAAATTAAGCATTTATTCAGCATTGCGGATGCTAAATAAATGCTATTCAGCAAAATTTCTACTTTATCGATTAAGTAGGATTGAGCATTTAAGCAGCCATATATTGGGCCAAAACCTGCATTAAAATAGCATTAAAGGCGACTACAGGGCTTATTGGCATTTAATGTTTTGCAGTAAAGGCACATATAATGCCGGTTAAATGCTTTATATACTGCTTACTGGTTACCTGGGTTTTCTTTCGCACACATCGTTACAAATTAACACCTTTTATTCTCGGAACATTAGAACTTAACTTTATTACTCGGAACTTGTAATTATTGCCGCGAACAGTCTTGCGGTCTAGTCGCGTTTTTAGGAAAAGAGATCGAAACGTTACAACTCATCCAAATTTATAGTTTTTAGGTAGGAAAACTCTCTAGCCCTATCTCCATTTATCTCGTATTTCTGTCTTTATTCCTCAAAACTCGTCTAATAGAAACATTTATAAATTTACCTGTGGTTGTTGATGCAATGGCACGTTAAAATAGAGCGACTCACTCGGGACAAGTTGATTACATTTCCTACATTCTCCCCCCGTTGAAAGGGACCTTTCAACACCAGCTTCGGGGCACTGTTGCGTTCTTCTCGGGACATCGTGGTGTTGCTTTTTGGGCTTCGTTGAAAGCCTTCTCGGTACTTATTCTTGCGCTGCGTTGTTGTTCACATTATTGTCGTTGTCTTTGATTGGTAGTAGACTGAGTCTCGATACAGATCTTTTGTATACGCCTCGCGCTGTGCGCATATTAACGACTCTTACGATGTTGTCTTTTCCGGGGAAAAGCTGTTCGATGCGCCTAAGTAACCACTGCTGAGGAGGAACATTGTCTTCACGTACTACCACCAGCTGCCCTACTGCCACTGGAATCTTGGAGTGCCATTTCGATCTTTGTTGCTGATTGATATAGTCGATATTCCATCGACGCCAGAAGTGTTGCACGTAGAGCTTGATTCTATCCCATCTCGATAGGATATGTAGGTTCGTATTCGTGAAGTCTGGTTCGGAAATGGCGTTGAGTGGTCGAAATATTAAAAAGTGTCCCGGCGTCGGAGCGTTTTAGTCTGCCGGGTCGTCTGATAGAGCACATAGTGGTCTGGAGTTAAGTGTTGCTTCGATTCTCGTCAGTACGGTGGTCATTTCTTCGAATGTCAGAACTGCTTCCCCAAAAGTACGGCACAAATGGTGTTTCAGCGATCGAACTCCAGCCTCCCACAATCCTCCAAACGATGGCGCACGTGGAGGTATGTAGATCCACTGGATGGTTTTCTCTTCAATGAAGTCGTTCAGGTTTTTCAGGAACGGTTGAGAATTAAACAGCTCATGCAGTTTCTTGAGGTTGTTGTTGGCCCCGACAAAATTGGTCGCGTTGTCAGAGATTAGCTTGGCACATTTTCCACGTCGAGACACAAATCTTTGCAATCTTTGCGTCAATCAACTTTCCTTGCTTCAACCGGCTAATTAGTTCAGGGTAGGCCTCCCCTTGCACTAGCTTCACTAGTTGACGAATAGCTATAGTTTTCTCTGCACCACTCATATACGATGTTTTCCTGACGTCCGGCTTCTTCTTCGAGATGCCGATAAATCTGTTGATCCACACCATAACACGAACTATTTTTCGATACGAGCTTTTCAAAAATTGTAAATGTTTCGCTTCGTTCTTCGGCACATACGTTCACTGTTTCGTAAACTTTATCTGGTTCTTGGTATTCTCCTGGCCATGTTGCCTCGCCATCTCTCAGGAACTCGGGACCGCTCCACCACAGCGTAGCATATTGGAGCTCATTCGGCATCAACCCCCTTGATAAGATGTCCGCTGGGTTGTCGTTGGTACCTACATGACGCCACTCCATCGCTGACGTCATCGCCTGGATTTTAGTGACCCTATTTGCCATAAATTGCTTCAGTTGTTCAGGTCGGCGTGCGATCCAAGCAAGAGCAATCATTGAATCGCACCATAGAACAATTTTATCGGTAGGGATATTCAGGGCATTTATGGTATCAGTGACAAGTTGAGCCACAAGCAAAGCACCACATAATTCTAACCTGGGTATTGTAAGTTCAGGCTGAGATTTTCTCGAATTCTCGGTTTTCTTAATAGGGGCGACTCGTGACTTTGATTATACTAGCGACAAATTGACCTGACCCGTTTTCGTTTGTCGACCTTACATAGACGCATGCCCCATAGGCGAGATTGGAAGCATCGGAAAATCTATGGATTTGGATAGATTTTGAAGAAAATGGCAGAATACACCGACGTATCTTGACTTGATGGAGATCTTTTAACTGCGATTTGAACGCCACCCACTGATCGATGTCCTCTGGATCCGCATCTTCATCCCAGCCTTTCTCTTTCATCCACAAGCTTTGCATGATGAGCTTCACCACGACGACTATCGGTCCTGCCAAACCAATGGGGTCAAAAAATCTGGAGATGCTGGACAGAATTTCCCGTTTTGTAGTTTCAACCTTGCAAATCGCAATCGGATCAACATTAAGCTCGAACACGTCTTCTTCCGGTTTCCACAAGATTCCCAGAGCTTTGACTGATTGTTTTTCACCGACCAATAACTTCTTCTCGATTTTGTCCTGAGGGAGGGTTTGCAAAAACTGTTTGCTGTTGGAGCACCATTTGTGGAGCTCGAATTTACCACTTTACCACTAAAGTCCAATGATTTCATCCTTCAGTTGAATGGCTTGCTCTAGTGTGTCCGCTCCTGTCAACACGTCGTCGATGTACGAATCTTTCGCGACAACTTTCGCCGCGTCAGGAAAACGTGTTGCTTCATCGATACATAGCTGCTTCACAGTCCGAACCGCTTGAAATGGTGCGCTCGCTAGCCCGTAGGTCACCGTTGTCAATCGATACACGTGAGGCTCGCTTGTTTTGTTGGGTGTCCACAAGATTTGCTGATATGGTTGATGATTCGGAGAGATTTTCACTTGTCGATACATCTTGCTAACATCAGTAGTAAATACAATCTTCGGAACACGGAACCTCATTGCTATTTCGTTCAGCTTCGGTTGAATAATGGGACCCACAAGTAGGTTGTCGTTCAATGATTTTCCGTTGCTAGACGGCGCCGAACCATCGAAAACCACCCAGCATTTTGTTGTACTACTATCCGGTTTTTCAACGGCGTGGTGAGGCAAAAAGTAGTCTTGATCAGATGAAGCTTCGTATTGTTCCATGGGACCCAGATCCACCATATGGCCAAGGTTGACTTATTCGTTAACAAAGTCTTCATAATCCGTAGCCAATGTCCAATTTTTCATCAAACGTCTATCCAGGGCTTGCAATCGTTTGTGGGCCATCTGCCTTGAATCACCTAGGTCTGGGCAAACTTTCTTGAACGGCAAATCCACGATATAGCGACCATCCCTTTGATGACGATGAGTTTTAATAAAATACTGCACCGCCTGTTCCTCTTGGGTAGTAAGCGTTGACTCCGTATCACTATCTTCACTCTGCCAAAAGCTTCTTAGCAAACGGTCCAGATCATCATTAGAGACAAAGGCAGAAACAAGTGGTTTTTCGACTTCTACCTTGCCACCTATCACCCAGCTGAATAGCGTTTCTTGCATGATAGGGTTTCCCTGCAGCAGTGGGACTCGCCTTGTTTCCAAAATTCTCATGTAGAAACTCATGTGTCGAAACCTTCAATTGGCAAATTCGCCGTTATCCTCTTGGTAACCAGGCACTCAATTTCAGTCTCAAAGGAAGATGAGGTGGAACGAATTACAGTTTGGACCTTGTACTGGATGGACGAGGTATTCCCACAGACTTCTGTAACTTGTGCATTGCCCTTAATTTTCTTTAAACCGAGCCGTTGGATACAGTCTTCAGTGATGAAATTGGCGGGAACGATCGACAAGCTTGTGTCACAGCAGTGTTTGAAACAGATGGTTCAGCCACCGTTTTTTCGCGGTGGACCTTTGATTGATTACTCGGGACGACATCACAAGGTACTACAGATACCCTAGCAGCACACATGTTTTACATAGGTTACTGCAACTCTTATGTGACCAGGTTTAGCCACATTCAAGTTGCTGCAACCATTTTTGTCTGACTTGTGCTGCTTGGGTAGCGACGGTTTTGGGTCCAATTGCAATAAAGTGTGGTGTTTTTTCTGGCACGTTCGACACAAACTCCGGGTGCATTGAAGTGCGGTGTGGTTGTTGGACAAACAGTTGAAGCAAAGATTCAGTGATTTAGCCTTTTCAATACGCTGCTGTGGTGTCAATTTTAGAAATTCTTCACACTGGTTGCCCAGACAACCAGAATGCATGCATAATAGAATTGTTTTTCTGTTATGCGATGCCTATGCACACAAATTTCATCGCTTACCAGTCGCAAAAACGCATTTTGCGTACAAAAGTGGAGGCGATATATGTGTATTTCTTATCCGACGTTGAACGGCAGTGTATGCGATATGCACGATTTTTATGCGAGTTTGTTCGTTATACATTGCGATGTAGTTTGTGATAACTCTGTTTGACAGATAATCCGATTTCGTTTGAGTTTGTTTGCAGGAATATGCGATGTCAACATATGAAGCTGGGATAAACTCGCAAAACAGCCTACTGTACGAGAAAGTTTATAAATAAACTGATGAGCTTCGCACCACAATGCGATTTTGATGAAATTTGGATCGGTAAACGATTTTAATCGTACATTATTATGCGATGTGTGGTTGTCTGGGTGATATAGTGGTTTTGCCGACATAAGAAACAGCTGATTTTGCTACGCTCACGAGTAGCAGTTGCAACAAAGGGACGATTTGAAGACGGTGCACGAGAGCCAGGAGCAGACAGAGGTCTAGATGGACGAATCGAAGAAGTAGGACCACAGCTTTTATTAAGGCACTCCAAATTCTCCAACATACGACAGTGGTTGGCCAAAAAACTCACCAACTCTTTCCATTTTGGCAAATCGGACTCTCCAAGCTCAGCTTCATATTCCCGGCGGATTCGAGCATGTAAACGCATCATAACAATTTGGGCGAAAATTAGTTCTGACATTTTATCCAAGGGAATATCTAGGGCATTCAAAGCACGGATGCGCTTCACAAAACTATCAAGCATCGAACGCAAACTAGAAGCATTCTCGGATGTCAAATGCGGAATTTGAAATAAGTCTCCCAAATGTTTCTCGACCAGCCACCGTTTATTTTCGTAGCGACGGTTCAATGCATCCCAAAGAGATGAAAAGGTTTCCTCGTTGCACTGCAAATTTTTTGCTTCTCCACACAAACACATTCGCAAATAATGTAGCCGCTCAAAATCGTCGAGATTGTCACGGCGGCAGATGATCGATTTGAATTGATCACGGAAGAAAATCCAGTTTTCATAATGACCGTCGAATTTAGAGAGAGGAATGTCTGGGAGCTTGGTTTTGGAATTAGTGGAGTCGAGTTCTTTTTTTACGGTTTGGCTACCGTCCGCAATTGGTGGTTTTGCCTGTTTCAAATGGCGACGAATTTTGAACCGGCTTTTATCGAGAATATCTTCTATTTCCTCTTCACGCTCCCTAATTTCAGCAAGGTCATCGTCCTTCACCAGGCCATATAGCTTCGAACGGGTGTCAAAAAACTGATTTCGCAGATCATCAAGAACGGATAATTTTTCCTCCAATTCATCAAGGTCACCCTTGTCGGCAGAGAAAGCTTCTACAAACGATAGGAGCTTTTTCGAACGATCGCGAATAGCGTCGAAAATTCGATAGAGGCTAATAAGCTTTTTGTCGGTTATTTTGAGGTCACGCTAGTATGCTTCAAGTGGGCTTGCTCAAGGGAAACAAAATGGCTCGTCACCTACCTTTTTTTCGGCGAAGTTGAACGAAAAGCGTTGTTTTGCGGTGGCTTGCAATGGCTGCCGCTGGCGTCAGTAGGCACTTTCTGCTATTAATCTCTGCTTTGGAGGAATTCGAGCACTTTTTTGTTCTCCTTTTTCTTTTATAATTACTTCAATATTTTTCGTGTATTGGTTCAATTTGTCTAACACTTTAGCTAGCACACAGGCTGCTACGTCCAATGTTTTACACTCGCGACGATTGCAAACCATCACCAAATCATAAAGATTCGCCAAACGTTTCACTCGGAACGTTAATTTTATGGTCAGTTCGCTCGGCACACCAATTGGTTGGCCACTTCACTCGGCACTTTTATTTCGGGATGTTTGCTACACTTACGCAATACGCGTTTTTCACTGGCGACGAATGTCGCAGATACTTTTCCCCACAGTCGTTACCAGTTTGCAAAAAAAGTCTCAATTTCTGCTAGCTAGAAATTGAGAGCACTCACGTTTCGCGTAACTTTCGATACGACGGTACGTAATTTGTCCGGACTTAAATCAGTTCGAGAACACAGTCTCAAAATTGCGACGATTCAATTCGCACACCAATACCATTCGGGACGGCTTTCGCGCTGTTCCATCCCAGCAAGGAAGGTTACTCTAACTTGACCCTAATATGAGTGTAACCTGTTAGAAAGTTACTCTAATATTCTCACTAACGTCAGGGTAAAATGAGACTAAAATTAGACAGATCTGCAACACTTTTGTTAGGTATTTTTATGTTTGTTGCATGATTTGATCTAACATGTTAGTCTAACTTTAGAGTGAAGTTAGTTATGTTTCGCAGTGTGCGGTTAAGGTGTTGTTAGGGTTGTTTCAAAAGGGCTTTTATGCTTTTAAGATCAACGGGAAGTTTTTTTTTTTTTTTTTAATAAATGTATTCAATTGGTTTATTGATCATTTCGAATGTCCCATGTCGCATCGAATCAAACAAAAGTAAGTAAAATTAAATTAAATTCGCTGGCGGTCTCTGTTGCCCATTGCTATTGGCTAAATTTTGATCCGGAGCCGTGTTTTCGTCGCTCGAGAACTTAAAAAAAAAAACAATCATTTTCAGGCTTTCGCTGCTGCCTTGTCTTTCGGCTCGGAACAATCTGTGCATGGTCTGGACACTTCCAAGTATAAGCAAAGCAGTGCCGACGACGAATGCGGAACGATGCACGAAACGGTGTTGCCGTCTGCGAACAGGAGCAATGGCATCCGGAAGATCGGTAAGGCGCGGTATAAAACCTACAGGACGAAATCTAACTAGTGAAGAGCAAAATATAAGAATGTTGTACATCAGGCATAGTATATTTATACTATCGTTACAATATTAAATCAATATTCGACATGCTTATTAGAGGATAGGGATAGGCATAATTATGTTCTACTAGAAGTTAAGTAAATATGAATATGAATTCAATAAAATTTGACTTAAAATTAACAACGCAGTATTACTGAGAATTTTACCGAAATCCGTGTGGGAATTCATTTTCCAACAATACCTTCTCCGGTTATTCTGGTATACCGTTTTATTAATGATTTCCGGAAAAATAAGGAACAAATACGCTTGCGGACAAACTATTTTTTTCCGGAACTAAACCCGAATCGCGACGAAAGAAATTCCTAACTCACCAAACTATCAAAAATGGCGTCCAGCACTTTCTTCGAACAATAAGCATGGGTTTTCAATAGGAGCATAATTTAGTTATGCTTTTTGGCAAGCAACATAGCTAACAGGCTCTAACGATCTCACAGATTGTTTGCTGGGATTTGTTCGTCACAATGCATCGTCGTTTTCGACGAGTCCATTCAAATTGATCGTTGCGCGATTATTCACTCGGACCCTTCAGCTATCTGGTTCGAAGAATCAAAATGTTCGATACGATGATAAGCGGACTGTAATTTATTGATAGGTCACTGTTTCCCGGATAGCTGAAGGGAACCTTATTCTTTCGCACACATCGATACAAATTAACACCTTTTATTCTCGGAACATTAGAACTTAACTTTATTACTCGGAACTTGTAATTATTGCCGCGAACAGTCTTGCGGTCTAGTCGCGTTTTTAGGAAAAGAGATCGAAACGTTACAACTCATCCAAATTTATAGTTTTTAGGTAGGAAAACTCTCTAGCCCTATCTCCATTTATCTCGTATTTCTGTCTTTATTCCTCAAAACTCGTCTAATAGAAACATTTATAAATTTACCTGTGGTTGTTGATGCAATGGCACGTTAAAATAGAGCGACTCACTCGGGACAAGTTGATTACATTTCCTACACCACTAGGCCGAACAAACCATTAAGCCAAAACCCATCTGGCCGAAAGGGTCATTTGGCCGAATAGGTCATTTATCTTAATTCTCACTCCTCATTTCTCACTTCTCACTGTAAAAATGAGAAGCGCGGAGTGAGTAGTGAGACGTCTCACTACCCAGTTTGCACTACTCACTATTCACAGTAAGAAGTGAGAAAAGAGGAGTGAGACGTCTCACTACTCACTTCATGCTTCTCAATTTTTACAGTGAGAAGTGAGAAATGAGTCGTATCATTTCTCACTCCTCACTGTAAAAAGTGTGTAGGCCAAAGTGGGAAGTGAGACGTCTCACTACATATTTCGCGCTTCTCACTTTATGTCCTACTCGGCCAAATGATCCTTTCAGCCAAACGACCCTTTCGGCCAAATGATCCTTTCGGCAAAACGACCCTTTCGGCCAAATGACTTTCGGCCTAATGGTCTGTTCGACCAAATGGCATATTCGGTCAAACAACTTTCGGCTTAGTGGCATTCGACCAAATGGCATTCGGCCGAACGGTATTTGGCCAAACGGCCCTTCCCCGTCACCAGAAGACGCTGGAGTAAAATGTCAAACTTGAAGGATTACGACGCTAGCGCCTCTAGTTGTGAAACAATAAAGGCGCTAGCGTCGTTGATCGTTGAAGTCATGGTCGATGGTAATTTCTCTAGTGTTGCATCTGTTTGTCTGTGATATTACCTTCTGTGTGTTTCAAAGAGACGAGAGTGACCCTGGTTCCTGGACTCGAACTATGCACATCAGCTTATCAAAACGACATCCTGTTCTTATGACCGAAGTCAGGCAAAAATAAAAATTTACCGACCATCATTTGGGCCGGCAGCGGTGCTGAATCAAATCCATTGACTAAACTTGTCAGCTTATCCGTAATACCTTGTTCATACATTAATTGCCAGAGCTGATGGTCTCAATCGAATATGTCATATGTAGAAGTCGATGAATGATGTGTGGGCACGTTGTACATACTCGCGATATTTCTGTAATATCTGTCGTATGACGAATACCTGATGCATGGTAGAGCGTTCTCCAACAACACGCCTGGTACTGTCCCACGAACACGCTTGCAATTGGTGTTAGTCGATGGCGTAAAATCAACTTTGGGGGTGCTCATTGATTCTGTGCCTCACTATTCCAGACAATACTCCAGCGAACAAAAATTTTGTTTTAGATTTTGGCTCCTTATTTCCTAGACATGTTTTTACTTTATTATTGGAACTTCACCCTGCTGGCAATACAGGACCAAATACAAGCGCGCTCCAGAAAAAAACAGCATTAAAATTCCACCACTTGCTGCGAGTTGATGCGTTCGCTGATTATTATTGTCCGGCACTCATTGAGCATGGCAATCGGTTTCCGATTCGCGATGCGCTTGGGAACCAACAAGGTGCTGCGCTTGCCCGCTGCAAAAGCTTTATCAGAACGACATCTTGTTCTAATGGCCGAAGTGAAGCGAAAACAAAAATTTACCGACCATCATTAGGGCCGGCAGCGGCGTCAAATCAAAATCCTCTGAAGTGATAATATATGCGACCGTTGCACGATTCGCGAGCAGGCGATAACAGCGAACATTAATATATGGCTGTTATTAATATTTGCGATGTTCGCCTTTTCCCGCGGGATGTCGACTAATGATCGTTGGCACGCAGTTAGGCCTTGCGTTTCGGGACATTAATAACCCCGGGAAGAAATTAAACTCGGTGAGAGAATATGCGGAGTTCAGTGATTTGAGAGTGCATTAATTTATATTCTGTTCGATGCAAACTTTCCATTGCAATGAATGGCTTAATTGTTTAATTCTAAAATTATTTCGCTCATTTGCTTAATTATTACTGATAGAATATTAGAATTTAGGGGCAGCAGGGTCTATGTACAAGGGGTTGACAATCCCCTCCCAGGGCACAACGAGTTGTGGTACCTGCCTAGGATGTTTGACGGCGGGTTTGGCAGTGGGCTCAGTTAAACTTGAATTTTTTTTTCCTTGTTGGGTATTTTAATCACTGCGACCATTTGTTAGATCTATTGTGATATATGCCCCATTTGATCTAGCTTTGTCAAGTTGACGCATCATTACTGTTTAGAGCAATTGCATTACCTTAAATACCAGCGTTATCCCAATGCGGTATTATGGTTCTGATGAATCGTACTACCATATTGGGACTTGTTCTCCAAACTTCTGAGGGTTCTATCAGCCCCTTGTTGAAGAATTGTAATCTTTTTCTAAAAATTGCCGGACAATGGCATAACAGATGTTCCGAGTCTTCTACATGTATGCCGCAGAAACAACATACATCATCTTGAAGTTTTCCTAACAGCTTCAAGTGATATCGGCTCGGGCAATGGCCTGTTATAAGGCCTGTGTATGTGTTAAGATCTTTTTTTGAAAGATCTAAAATTTTGCGAGTGATAAATACGTTTGGTATGATGAAACGTTTAGACTGCCTAGCAATCAATGTGCTTTTCCAAATGTCTGCGTAAGCATAAATTAGAGCATTCAAGAATAGCCTGAACTTCAGCTTGGAAAACAGTTGGCCATTTGCCCATGGGAATCGAAATATTTATCCCCGGGCCAGTCACGCCTGCCCCAACTTGATTGTTCAGCTTTGAACCATCGTAAACTTGAATAAGAAGCTACATATATTCGCAAACAGGCTCTGCCAAAGTGACCGTCCCAACAAACAATTTAAGCTGAACAAGCTAGTTTTTTTAGCTGAAGAAGCTTATTAGTCACGAAATAAGCTCTTTTTCAGCTTCCAATGTTTGTTGGGGTGTACCGCTCAAAGCTCACATGTCCAAGTTCTAGTATTGTGCGAGACACTAACATGACGGCCCTCCGGATCACAATTGGAAGCTTAAAGCATGGAACTGCAGATCTACGATGAATTACATCCTACAACTTCGACAACGTGGCACTGCAGGAAATTTGCCGGACAGGACAGACAGTATGGAGAACCAGGCATAGAACTCCCTCCCTCTACTAAGGTATTGAAACCACCAATGAGCTGTGAACCAGCTAGTGTCGGGCAAGATGCGCCAGCGTATGATTGGGTGGCAGCCAGCCAACGCAGGACGATGATGGTTCTTGTTGCTAGGGAAGATTTTTAAACTATTGGCTCTGTTTACATTGAACATTCTCCCCCCGTTGGCAGGCCACTCTTCCAACTGATAGCTCTGGGTTCACTGGGAGGAAACAGAATATCGATACTGATCTCCGCATAATTCCATTCTTAGTTTTGACAGTTTTAACAGTTACTGGAAGTTGTTTGTTTTGACAGTTACTGGGAGTTTCTTGTGCCACTTGTACCTCTGTTGTTACGAGGACAAATATTCCGAATTTCAGCGATCCCAGCAGTGCACAGTGGGGAAAATGTTGCATGTTTCGGGCAAAATTCAATAACTTAAAAGGCCGCTGAACGAAAATTGTGACCAAGAACTTTTCTTAAACAAATTTTTTTCCAGGAATGCAGTGCTGGGCGATGTGGTCGATGTGCTCGAAGCGTGATATTGCATGTTTCGATTGGACAGTTATCTCCGGAGGTGAGAGGCCGAAAGACCAAAAAATGACCCGGAGTTAGGGGCTGGAAATCCTGTGGGTTATCTGATAGCGACGTTTTGGTTGAGAGTTTAAAACTACCTGCCAATACAGTCGACAATTCCTCAAAACATAGAGATGCCCCAGCAGGGTACTTGATAAGTGGAGACTTAGTTTGCCGAATATTCGCCTCCCAAATTCCGTCAAAGTGTGGAGCTTCCGGAGGATTGAAACACCATTCGATTTTGGCGTCGCTGGTTCTCAGGATGTGTTCTTGAAGAAGGAAGAAGAAAGAAGGTAGGAAGAAGAAGGAAGTAGGAAGAATGCAGAATGAAGAATGAAGTATGAAGAATGAAGAAAGAAGGAAGAAGAGGGAAAAGAAAGAAAAAAGGAAAAAGGGAAACGTAAGAAGTAAGAAGAAAGAAAGAAGAGGGAAGAAGAAAAAAGGGAGAAATAAGAAGAAATAAGTAAGAAGGAAGAAGGGAGAAGGAAGAAGGAATAAAGAAGAAGAAAGAAATAATGAGAACGAAGGAAAGCGTAAGAAGGAAGAAAGAAAAATAAAGAAGAAGAAAGTAAGAAGATGGAGGAAGAAAAAAGTAGAAAGTTGAGCGAAACTGAAAGAAGAAACAGCGAAGAACAAAGAAGGGATAAAAAATAAGGAAGAAGAAAGAAGGAGGAAGCAAGAATGAAGAGTAAAGAAGGAAGAAGGAAGAAGAAAAAAGGAAAAACTTCTAATTTCTCACATTTTGCTTCTTACTTCTTATTCGACCCAACGAATTCGGCCAATGATCGTTCGGCCTAATGACCATTCGGTCTTATGACCTTCGGCCTAATGGCCCGACACCTCGGTCTACGCCACCAGAGTTTCGCGGATTGGAGTTCACTTGGCATTATTCCGAGTGAGTTTAAATCGGCGGGGTTTTCATGTCCGCCGACATGGTGCCAGTTACTAGACCGTGTAACCTTCACTTTTTTGACGACGCTGTTGGCTGCATCCACAATTCTCGCATTTACAGCTTTCATTCATTATCACTGGACCAGCGAATCCTAGTTTTGTTGGAATTCGCTGAATGCTGCTGACAGAATTTAGCCGAAATAAGCCGAAGATTTTTTGAGAGGGATTCCAAGTTAACCTGAACGTTTTCGTACGTCCTTTTCGCTGAACAGAACTTTCTGCTCTGCAGGAGTGGATGGAAGGTGTCGTGTGTCCCATCTACAAAAAGGGCGATAAGCTGGATTGTAGCAACTACCGCCCCATCACATTGCTGAACGCCACCTACAAGGTACTCTCCCAAATTTTATGTCGTCGACTAGCACCAATTGCAAGGGAGTTCGTGGGGCAGTACCAGGCGGGTTTTATGGGCGAACGCTCCACCACGGACCAGGTGTTCGCCACGACACGATTGATCAAAGCGACGATGGATCAGGTGATGTGCGTAGTTCGAGTTTCAGGGGCATTCTCAAGTCCCTTCGAAACCCGCAGAGGGTTACGGCAAGGTGATGGTCTTTCGTGTCTGCTATTCAACATCGCTTTGAAAGGGGTAATACGAAGAGCTGGGATTAACACGAGAGGTACAATTCTCAATAAGTCCGACCAGCTATTTGGCTTAGCCGACGACATAGATATTATGGCACGTAACTTTGAGAAGATGGAGGAAGCCTACATCAGACCGAAGAGGGAAGCTAAGCAAATCGGACTAGTCATTAACACGTCGAAGACGAAGTACATGAAAGGAAGAGGTTCGAGAGAAGACAAGAGAATTTGTGTACTTGGGCAGTCACTGGTGACTGCCGAAAACGATACCAGCAGAGAAATTCGGGGACGCATAGTGGTTGACAATCGTACGTACTTTGGACTCCGCAAGACGCTCCGATCGAATAGAGTTCGCCGCCGTACCAAACTGACAATCTACAAAACGCTCATTAGACCGGTAGTCCTCTACGGACACGAGATCTGGACGATGCTCATGGGAGACCAACGCGCACTGGGAGTTTTCGAAAGGGAAGCGCTGCGTACCATCTATGGTGGGGTGCAGATGGCGGACGGTACGTGGAGGAGGCGAATGAACCACGAGTTGCATCAGCTGTTGGGAGAACCATCCATCGTTCACACCGCGAAAATCGGACGACTGCGGTGGGCCGGGCACGTAGCCAGAATATCGGACAGTAACCCGGTGAAAATGGTTCTCGACAACGATCCGACGGGCACAAGAAGGCGAGGTGCGCAGCGGGCAAGGTGGATCGATCAGGTGAAAGATGACTTGCAGACCCTCCGTAGACTGCGTGGTTGGCGACGTGTAGCCATGGACCGAGCCGAATGGAGAAGACTCTTATATACCGCACAGGCCACTTCGGCCTTAGTCTGAATAAATATATATAAATAGGAGTAAATTTCACAATATGTCAAATACCTCTTCTTCTTCGATGGCTCTAGATTCAATCTGGAACTTGGCCTGCTTTTTAACTTAGCATTCTATCAGCATTTACTCAGTTATCAGTTGAAAGCTTTTTTATGTCCGCCATTGCATGAGTATGTATGTTGTATGGCAAGTACAATGGATATATGCCCAGGGGTCGAAAATGTAGCCAACCCGATAACACTCTAGACTGGACCGAGAATCAAACTTGCCATCTCCGGATTGGTAATCCTACGTCTACGCCTCCGGATTGGCAAAGCTACTGAAGACCCATGTCAATTACTTATTTATAGCAAATATAATCATTACCCACATTGTTTCTTATTTTTCGAGATCTTAAGCCACCAAACGAAATATTTTGATATTATCACAGATAACAGATATTTAAGCTAGAACAAATTTTATTGGAAATCTTGTGTAAATTTTTGAACTGATATACGTTGACTCACTACTGCTATCTACTAAACTGATTGCGGATGTACAAACGGACGCAACTGATTAGCAACCGTCGAACGCAGCCAACGCGATTGACACTCGTATTTTGGTTGCGTTTTACACAGGAACGATCATCCCGCCATCTCCAAACGATTGCCAAAGTGTGTTTCACACGCTCAATTTGTTTGAATCAACGATTGCGCATTTTTACACACGTATCGGATGCCAGCCTCAATATCTGTTATCTGTGATATTATGTTTCCATTCCTTTCTACAAAAATGCAAATCGCTGCGCTCCACGCCATCTCGTACCTGCCGGGTCGGAAGCGAACACCATCTTTGCAGGGTTGCTATCCGGCATTCTTGCAATATGCCCTGCCCATTGTACCCTCCCGGCTTTAGCTACCTTCTTGATACTGGGTTCGCCGTAGAGCTGGGCGAGTTCGTGGTTCATTCTTCGCCGCCACACAACGTCTTTTAGCACACCACCAAAGATGGTCCTAAGCACCCTTCTTTCGAATACTCCGAGTGCTTGCAAGGCCTCCTCGAGCATTGACATAGAATAATAATGGATATTCCTTCAACATTTATTGCTCCCAGTTCATATAAGAATTCCCTGAAGGGGGGGGGGATGGTTTTGGTGTTTTTCTTTCTAAAGATGGTTCATGCTCTATGTGATCCATAAAACTAAATTGCATAAGCCTTTAATATGAAGTCAAATACTATTTGATTCGAATGATCTCAAACAGCGAGGTATTCCTTAGCCATGCGGTACGTAGCTACAAAGCAAGACCAAGCTGAAGGTGGCTGGGTTCGATATCCGGTCTGGTCTAGGAAACTTTCGGATTGGAAGTTTTATTTAAATTATTATCCTGTCAGCCTCATATACGAATGCAAAAATGATAACTTGGCTTAGAAACCTCGAAGTCAACAACTGTGGATGTGCTTGATGCGTACTTAGCTGCGAGTGTCCCAGTGAGATGGGTATACCTTTTTAGGCATAAGTACGTTAGGCATAAAGACGTTAGGCATAAGCACGTTAGGCATACAGACGTTAGGCATAAGTATGTTAAGCATAATTGACGTTAAGCATAATGTACGTTTGGCATAATGGACGTTAAGCATAAAATGACCCAAAAAACAGCCTATGACATAAAGAAGGCAGAATTATGCCAAACGTCCGTTATGCCTAACGTACATTATGCCTATCGTCCATTATGCCTAATGTCCATTATGCCTAACGTACTTATGCCTAACGTCCTTATGCCTAACGTCCTTTTGCCTAACGTACTTATGCCTAACCTCGCGAACCCCGGTGAGATATGTAATTGTAATTAGAGGATCATTAACCGCATGTTCATTTCTGAACGAAGCAAATAGATCTTTCTATGCGTGTTGGCACGGCAAATGCTGGGTAAAGTGTACCATTGGTACTACGCGTACCTGAAGAAATAAAATAGACCCTATTTCGCGGTCCTTAACCAGCCTCTTAACCAGCAACTCCTATCCCTACCTCCCCGTGGTGCTGGCCGGGATTTTTTTTTTCCTGTTCGGGTGTGCCACTGCGACCATCAGTTATAAGATCTATTGTAGCGTTACCCGTATCCTTAGTGTTTGAGTGCATGTCGAATTACTCCATTACTATTGATAAGCAATGCAGTATCGGTTTCGATACAGTTGTTGTTTTGTTTTCTTAAGAGCACCATGACAAGGTCCCGCTATTTAGGCCCTTCACAGAGAGCAATCCCATTGAAGGCGCGCCCCTTATCAATAGGAAATCAATCCTTTCTTGAAAAAACAGAACAGTACTGTTTTTGGCCATGCATCGGAGCCCTAGCCACATCCTTGTCTTGCTTCTAGAATATCACCAGTAAAACTCTTAAAACCCGGGATTTAGCTCTGTCTACAAGACCATTTCAAGCAAGAGAATTTGTTCAGTAATAAGAACTTCCGTGTGTTCCTCTCACTACCATTGTTCACCAGTTCAAGAAGAGTTAGTACGTATTTAAACCCCTAACTCGATTTTTCCAGCAGTCAGTTCAGCCTAGGGACGGGTACCGAGGTTTTTTAACTAATTGCTTGAAAAGTTGTTTCCGCTGCATACAGTTTAGCCTCAAACCAGAGGAATTCGAGTCTTTCAACTGTCTGCAAGGTAACATTAATTATGTTTTATTTCTGAGACTGCTGTTGGTAGCGGGGACTAAATACGATGAATCCTTAATTACCACAACTTATTGCCCTAGCTAGGAAAATGGATTAAGCTAGGGCTCTGTTTGGTAGATCTTACACCGCAACACACTACGTCAAAGTGATCTACCGTGTTACGGGATACGAGCAACCTTAGGGAAGATCGGGTAACCAACCCCGGTGGGAACTATGGTCGTATGCTGACAGGGAAGGGGGGGGGGGTTTGCTCATCTCCGGAGGTGCAAATCTTATTGAGCGCCTGTTCTCCATGTCAGGATCGGCTCACAACAGCGTTTGTTCTCCATGTTAGGGGTGGCTGATCATCGTCCGAGTGCCAGCGAGGGACTCTAAGTGAAACTGTGCACCATGGTCCACCGGAAATAAGGAGGAATGGTCCTCCGGAAATTTAGGGGGTTTGGTGTCAGGCCCTGCAAGCCAGCCAAAAAAAAACTCACGCAAGGAACAATCAACAAGAGAGTACGGACCGGAACTACCGGCGAAGACCACTGCGATGAAAATGGACTAGCGATTGGAAACTCGGTTCGTGGAACTGCAAATCTCTCAACTTCATCGGGAGCACACGCATACTCGCCGATGTGCTCATGGACCGTGGATTCGGCATCGTAGCGCTGCAGGAGGTTTGTTGGAAGGGATGAATGGTGCGAACGTTTAGAGGTAATCATACCATCTACCAGAGCTGCGGCAACACACACGAGCTGGGAACAGCTTTCATAGTGATGGGCGATATGCAAAGGCGCGTGATCGGGTGGTGGCCGATCAATGAAAGAATGTGCAGGTTGAGGATCAAAGGCCGGTTCTTCAACTTCAGCATAATCAACGTCCATAGCCCACACTCCGGAAGCACTGATGATGATAAGGACGCATTCTACGCGCAGCTGGCGCGGGCGGTCGCGCTGCAGCAAGGTACCCGGCAAAACGTGGAACGCTATAGACGGAAGCGGAGACAGCAGACCCGCCTTTTTCAGGATAAGAAACGCCGCCTGGAAGAAGCGGAGTGCGAGGAAATGGAACAGCTTTACCGGTCTCAAGAAACACGCAAGCTCTATCAGAAGCTCAACGCATCCCACAAAGGCTTTGAGCCACGAGCCGAAATGTGCCGGGATAAGGATGGGAGCATCTTGACGGACGAACGTGTGGTGATCGAAAGGTGGAAGCAGCACTACGAGGAACATTTGAATGGCGCTGAGAGTACAGGCATTGAAAGTCAAGGCAGCGGAGGGGATGACTACGTCAGTTCAACGGACGATGGAAGCCAACTAGCCCCCACCTTGAGGGAAGTTAAGGATGCCATCCAACAGCTAAAGACCAATAAAACAGCTGGTAAGGATGGTATCGGAGCTGAGCTCATCCAGATGGACCCGGAAATGCTAGCCACTTGCCTGCACAAACTGATATCAGAATCTGGGAAACCTAACAGCTACCGGAGGAGTGGAGGGAAGGGGTTTTATGCCCCATCTACAAGAAAGGCAACAAACTTGAGTGTGAGAACTTTCGAGCGATCACCATCCTTAATGTCGCCTACAAAGTGATATCCCAGATCATCTTCCGTCGTCTGTCACCATTAGTGAATGAGTTCGTGGGGAGTTATCAAGCCGGCTTCGTTGACGGCCGCTCGACAACGGACCAGATTATTACTGTACGGCAAATCCTTCAAAAATGCCGTGAATACCAGGTCCCAACGCATCATCTGTTCGTTGATTTCAAGGCGGCATACGACAGTATAGACCGCGTAGAGCTATGGAAAATTATGGACGAGAACAGCTTCCCTGGGAAGCTTACCAGACTGATCAAAGCAACGGTGGATGGTGTGCTAAACTGTGAGAAGATTTCGGGCGAACACTCCAGTTCGTTCGAACGGCGCTGGGGACTAAGACAAGGTGATGGACTTTCGTGCGAACATTGCGCCAGAAGGTGTCATGCGGAGAGCCGGGTGTAGCAGCCGGGGTACGATTTCCAACAGATCCAGTCAATTTATTTGTTTCGCGGAAGACATGGACATTGTCGGCCGAACATTTGCAAAGGTGGCAGAACTGTACACCCGCCTGAAACGTGAAGCAACAAAAGTTGGACTGGTGGTAAATGCGTCAAAGACAAAGTACATGCTTGTGGGCGGAACCGAGCGCGACAGGGCCCGCCTGGGAAGCAGTGTTACGATAGACGGGGATACTTTCGAGGTGGTCGAGGAATTCGTCTACCTCGGATCCTTGCTAACGGCTGATAACAATGTCAGTCGTGAAATACGAAGGCGCATCATCTGTGGAAGTCGGGCCTACTACGGGCTCCAGAAGGAACTGCGGTCAAACAAAAATTTACACCCGCACCAAATGTGTCAAGTACAAGACGCTAATAAGACCGGTTGTCCTCTTCGGACATGAAACATTGACAATGCTCGAGGAGGACTTAGAAGCACTCGGAGTATTCGAGAGACGGGTGCTTAGGACCATTTTTGGCGGTGTGCAAGAAGACGGTAGTTGGCGGCGAAGAATGAACCATGAGCTCGCCCAGCTCTACGGCGAACCCAGTATCCAGAAGGTAGCTAAAGCCGGAAGGGTACGATGGGCAGGGCATGTTGCAAGAATGCCGGACAGCAACCCTGCAAAGATGGTGTTCGCTTTCGATCCGAGAAGCGCAGACCAGGTCAGAACGATTTGGCGAGCGTGGGGCGTATTCGAAGATGGAGAGATGCGGCCTCGAACCGTGTATTGTGGCGTCAAATTGTTGATTCAGTGTTATCTGTTATGCGTGTTGGCCTTTAGACATGTACTCCAATTCTAGGCAATTTTCGATTGGAATGGAACAGGAATTCAATTGACATTTCCTTGCGTGTCGTTTTTATTGCTTCAGCCGATTCTTTGACTTATTTAAGGTCAACCATTCCCAAGAACTCACATTTTTTTAACCTTCTAACTATTTTAAAAAATAAAACCGAAAGAGGAAAAAGTGCTCGTTGTTGTCCGTTCCAGATCGGACAAATGCTAGACCAAACTTGAAGAACAGCATTTTTCCATTTTTTTATTTTTAAAAATAGTTAGAGACGTAAAAATGGATTGGAAAAGTTGATCTTGAATAAATTAAAGAATAAAAATTTCTGACCGAAAAGGTCAATTCATATAAAATATGTATTAAATAAAGAACATGTTCCGTATCTAAGAGGAGCTGATAGATTTTTCGTTACGTGTATTGACTTTTAGGCTTGTACTACAATTCTTGGGCTTCTTGTATTTCTTGGAATAAAACAAAAGCCAATTTGATTCAAATGATCACTAAGAGCATGTTTCATTTCTAAAAGGAGTTAATTGATCTTTCGTTATGAGTACAGATGATAGGGCCTATATTTCAAGAAATTCTTGGGTTATCTTGAATGAAATATATGTTGAAGGTATGCAAAATTTGAATTATGAATCGTTAGGAATATTGATATATGGTCAGCTGACATTACCAAAACGTGAACATATTTTAGTTTTCGCGTGGAGGTCTGAAAGCCTTAGCTCCAGGGAAATGTTGAAAGACCTGAAGCATTTTGCGTAGTATGATATTTAAAAGAATCCAAAGATCCATACATTAAGTGAAAAACAAGTAATATGAATTAAAATTCTTTGCTCATCATTATTCGTTTTACGTCCTCCCAATAAGTGATGTGAAAAGATGTTTGATGTACATGTTATTTCAGCGACGCAGCCGAAATTTTTCAAACGAATATGGGTTTGAACGGAGTTTTTCTTCTAACAAATGAACCCCCAAGACCAAATTATTTCACCGGCTCGTGTAAAATTCACCGGCGGCTCGGTCAAAAAATTGCAGCAGCACGCCGGTGAAAAATGGTGGCGGCAGCGGCGCTTAAAAATCGTCGTATCACTACTCATTTCGCGCTTCTAATTTTTTACAGTGAAAAGTGAGAGATGAGTAGTGAGAAGTTAGACGTATCACTTCTCACTTTTCAAATGAACTATTCGGCCAAATGACCCTTTCGATCAAATGACCCTCACCCAAATGACCCTCTCAGCCAAATGACACATTCGGCCAAACGATCCTTTCGGCCAAACGACCTTTTCGGCCAAACGCCCCTTTCGGCCAAATGACTCATTCGGCCAAAAGATTTTCGGCCTAATGGTCTGTCCGGCCAAATGGTGTACTCGGCCAAACAACTTGCGGCCTAGTGGCATTCGGCCATATGGCTTTAGGCCGAATGGGTTTCGGCAAAATGACACTTTCCCAGTTGGCCAAAAGGCGAAAAATAAAAAAGTTCATTTAAAACGCAGTCAGAATATTATTGCTGTTCCAGAGAAAACTTTCCTCTTTACGGTTCAATTTTTAAACTACCGCAGCTGTCACTTCATACTTTTTCTCTACTGTTTGGCATGGCATTCTATGATGACAACGCCAAATATCAGATTTTTGTTTCAGTGTATTGAAGATTTTCAAGCTTGCGGTAGAACTTTGACAGCTGCGGAAGAACTTTACGGAATCCGCAAAATGGAAAATTTTGAAAAGATCCGCAATATTACAAACAGAAATTTTTAGCAGAAAGCAGATTAGTATGTGATCTATTTTTTTTACAGTACGATTCGTTGATTATCGTTTTTGAAAATTGACTTCATTCCGGCTAGATTGGCAAAATATTCCTATATGCGTCGTCGACAGCAACATCACTTAGGGAGATAAATGTGATTTATTGGATAAATTTACGGTGATACCTAAAAATAAAACTATTGAACTTAAATCCATGTAGCAATGTAAAACAGAAAGAATATTTTAAGCTCTTTCTAGTGGAATGTATTCAACCGTCCAAGACGAGTTTAGTACTAAACTCGTCTTAGACGGTTGAATATTTGACATTCAAAATACAAACAAAAATTTATCTAAGGTTTAGTTCATTGCGATTAACAACTGCCTACGTTGGGAAAGCTACCCCACTCCTGGACATTTGGATTTTTTTTCGAAGGATACTCCAAAATTTATATCCAAGATTTTTTAAATTTTGTATTTTTGCGATATTCAGCCTTACCGACATTTTAATTTGTATCGATATTTGGTTATGTTAATTACATTGTAAACAACAAAATTCACGCTGGTTCACCAAAATACATCTTGCCTGAAATTTACGAATTATTACGCAGTACAATGTGTGGTAGAATAAGTTGGTCTACAACGATAAAACCATCAATAAATAAATTATACTTCATTCGATACTTACTTGAGTTTTCTTCCACTATTGATAAACCGTAAAATAATTGAAAATAACGGGTAACTTCGATTGCAATCAGAATGCAGTTCGAAGTTGCCCGAATATTTCAAGCGCATAACGGTTTATAAACATAAATATTAAAGAGCTGTCACTTGAAGCAAATCACAAATCATCATTGAAAATGAACGAGTGTGTTAGTGAAATGCTCGAAGGAAGGTAAAAATATGACAAACGAGGCTCACTGGCTAGTTATGAAGTGAGATACTGGACCGAGTGGAAAGTGAAATTTATTGGAGAATGCGTGAGATAAGAACCCGAATAGAAAAAAATGAGAGCCCAAGAGTATAACATATATGTACACTCTGAGAAAAATCTATACTAAATAGATTTAAAGTCATTCTAACTGGCTATTCGCCTGGTTGACCCCAGCTTCGTTTATACTCTGGTTATACTCGGTTAGTATAACTTTCATTTATTTAGGAATAGTATAGAACGAGGATAACAAAAATAGTATTGGTAGAATTAATTTTATTTTGTTTAGAATCACCCAATGTTTACAAACAAAAAACAGCAGTGAAAAACATTTGCCAAAAACTATTTATTTTTGTGAACAATAAAAAAAAAATGCTGCAACTTAAAATATACAGCGATTCCACGGGAAAAGAATAGAGTTGAAAAAAAGTTGTCAAATTTTGCTCAAAATCGCACGCAAAAAACGTATCATGACTTGTTTTTTAAAATACTTTGTGAATATCCTACAGAGAAATGTTGGTTGAAAACCTGTGATCATTGACCGGGTACGCAGACACTAGAGAATGACCTGATGAATTCTCTTGAAAATGTCGATTCCTTAGAATTTAAACAATGGAGGCAAACAGATCGTTGTCATTTAAATTCAATGCGAATGGATGCAGAAGAGTATGTGGAAACATTTTTAGAAAAATTAAGCGAATTATCTCCGCATAATTTTATTGCAGAGCAACAAGGAAACTACTTAAAACAACTTAAAATTAATTTGGAAGCAACTGGCATTATAATTGCTGACTTCTCTGAAAATTGCTCTTTTGTTATTCAGGACGCTATACAAGGTTTTCATTTGGCAAACGCTCAATGCACAATCCATCCTTTTGCCATATATTATAAAGATGAAGCACAAAATTTAAAGTTTACAAGCTTCATAGCAATCGCAGAATTTACTAAACATAACCATGTTGCCGTTCGGCCGTTTATAACAAATTGTGTGAATTTCATTAAAAAAAAGCTACCTTACCTGAAAAATATTCATTTTTTTTCTGATGGATCAGGCTGTCAATACGATGACTGCTTTCAATTTGTGCCACATGTACAAAGACTTCGGTCTTAAAGCAGAGTGGAACTTTTTTGCCACTTGCCATGGAAAAGGGCCTTGTGACGCTTTAGGAGGTGTTCTAAAGCGAAACGCTTCAAAAGCAAGTTTACAAGGCCATCATATTACAACTGCGTACGAACTTTACTCTTGGGCTGTTTCTAAAGTAGATTCCAAAATGTATTACGAGTTTTTCTCCGATTACAATGCAATGGAAAAGAAAATAAAGAACCGTTATACTCGTGTAAAACAAATCTCTGGGACACAATCGTTTCATTACTTTAAGCTACAAAATGAAAATTACATTATCGTGAAACGGTTTTCGTTTTCAGATGAAGAAAAGTGTTTTAAATTGTAAGAATTTTGCTATGTAATATTTTTTTTGATGAATTATGAAAAATAAAAATAATCAAATTAAATGCTGAGTTTTAATTGAAGGTAATCAGAGAAAACCATTGCTTGTAGTCTAAAGCTTTGAGATTTGAGCTACCATTCCTCAATATAGCAGAACCAAGATTCTCTCAGACAGCGCTGGTTGCCAAATTTTTAATAATACCAATGGAAAGCATTCATTACATTATTGGTCGGAAAAATTGTGTTTTTTGGACTTCAAAATTGATTTTTCAACTTCACTAAATATAAAAAAAAAATCTGCACGCCAAAAAAAAATATATTCTACTATTCTAGTTTCAGTTCGGTTCACTCAAAATGACCCTTTTGTGGAATAATTCAAAATAGTTAAGTTTACTCAGTCGTGGTTTACGCTACCACTCAAATTCGGCATGAGTGCCTCCGCAACCCTTATGAGCACTCATGCTGAATTAGGACGCTAACGGACCATTGTGGTTCCAGTTAAAGCGTAAACCATGGTTGAGTAAACCCTAGCAATGTTGGTCTCTGCTTTTAAACAATGTGAGGGTGATTTATAGTTCTTACATTTAATGGGGTCAGAATTGGACAAGCCTCCACTACTTTTGATAGGTACATTACTTCACAAATACAACTAGATTAGTACACATGATTATCATGAATTTATTAGGAATAAGTTTTATAACTCCACCAGAATGATTCCTGCAGTTATTTTGAAGTGATGGAAAATTATGCTCATTCCATATGTGTATGTTCAGAAAACTTGAAATTTTCAAAAAATGTTACACAAAAACGGCTCGATGAACATTTCTAATTTTTGATATGTTATGTAAAAATATTTGAATTTTCATAAAAAATATAAAAATATATAGTCGTTGTGGTCCAACATTTAAAATTCTTAAAAACGAATATTTTGATCATTTTAGCAAATTTGAGTACGCCAATACACCAAACCAAAATTTTAGTAAGAACTAGAAGTAATATGCTTTCTATCCATAAAAAATATTGCAAATCGATCCCGTGGTTCAAAAGTTATGATTTTTAAAATAAAAAATTCGAAAAGTAGCGATTTTTTTGGTAACCCTGTATCGAACATGGTCACCCTAATAATAAAAAAAAATACGTTTCTAATTATTTTCGATGAAGACCAAGCGATTTTGAGCAAAATTGGACAAGTTTTTTTCAACTCTATTCTTTTTTCGTGGAATCGCTGTATAAATGTTTCTGCTCATATTTCATCCACTTCCTCGAGTTTGTTGAGCTTTAACCGGATGTTCTTCACTCCGAACTCTTTGCCTTCGCTGATCGATGGGGCCTTAATTTGTTCGAGTGCACTGATTTTGTTTCACCTCCCAGGTTTTACCGATCCTTGTTCTAGCTTCGCACTTTTTGGATTTTGTTACTATCAAATTCTATTTGAAATCTATTTGCTGCAACAGTTAATCCCTGTGATGATACTTCGCTTCCAGTTTATTAATGGATGTTGATATTTTCCTTGTGTTTTTCGATTTTCATTTAACGGTTGCTACAATCTCCCTAATTTCTTGGCGTCAAAAAATATGGATTCTTCAGGAAAATTACCTTGATTAAGTGAAAGATTCTTTTGATCCAATGAAAAACAAAAAAGTAGAGGCTAATGGAAATTACTTACCGTTTTTTTGTAACGGCGCATAGAGTACCAGCAGCTGCCGTGCCCAAACGATCCGGAGCATATATTTCTTTGTTCAGATTGATACCTAGCTTGACGGATCGTTCCGTGCATTGCAGAGCAATCAATGTTTGCTTATGTTGGAATTGGTCGACATTGGAACTCCCAAGGATGCGCATTCTTGCAATCCAATTCGCCATCGAGATTGGGAATTTCGTGGGACAGCAATCCGCAACCTAATTGGTATATGAGCCTTTGGAAACGTATCGGAACGATATTCGGTACTGAAAGCAAAATCAATGAGCAATGTTTCATAAGAATATTACCTCAAAACCCAACCTCCAACTTCTGTCTTCTGCATATAGCCGTAATCATCGTAAAAAATCCGGGATCAGCGGGATCAAAAAGTAAAACTCCGGGATCAAAAAGATCAAATAACAATGGCAAAGGTGGCGAAAAAATATGACAGTATAGAAAATTCAAGAGCGACAAATACACTGGTAGAATATTGTCGCAAAATTCGGTGGTAGATTAAATTCCAATTTTAAATAGATTATTGCCTGATTTTCTCAAAATTGCACGCGGCGAACCCTTCATGAAAGGTACCGCCGCGCTTTCTGCAGCCCGTTTACTTGATTCTTATGGGTGAATAGCATTGCGGTGTATCGTTTGCCGCGGCCGTACCTTTCGACAGTCATTCGCCGCGTGAAGTTTTGTGCAAGTACCCCTTTGGGAACATTACAAACGCCGCGCAGTGTATCATATCCAGAAAATCTGACAATATTTATCAAACTTTGTTAAGCGGCGAGATGGACCATGATTGGTCCCAGCCGTCTGTCAACAGACATCACAAAGAAAAAAAACTTTGTTAAGTATAAGTTTCAAAATATAAAGATAGATTTGTTTTTATACTATTATGGATTTGTTCTATTTCTGAGTGTATTGGTAATATAACCAGAGGTTGACTTGAAGACTTATCCGGTATGTAAAAAGTATCTGTGAAGCGCGTTTCATGTGTATGAGTGAATATGTTCGTTCGCGCGTTGGGCGAGTGCCCGCGTAGTTTGAGTTGGGAAAGAGAAAATCATGAGAGCATCGGCATTCAATCGACGAATTTTGTGGCGTACGGACGCTTTCAATACCGGACGCTTTCAATACCAGTGTGACAAAATGGCTGACCAGCCGAATATAAAAAATCACCACACAATGTTGCCAAATTTATCCGCACAATCCAAACTTGTTCTCATCTGCTTCATGATTAACCTACTTTTTTTGCATTTCATTACCAATTAACACTTGTCACTCATCCTGACATTGTTTGCAAACTTCGTTAACATGTTGCCAGAAGACACAGTCGTCAGCATCCTTCCAAAACATGTTGGCACCTGATCATGCCACGATGGACATTTAAATGCTTATTAACGGTGACATGGTGCAATAATTTCCGGCTGTTAACGGTGCCCCAGACCGTAAAAAAAAACAAAACATGCCCAATATTCCACGGTAAGTGATTTTTAATTACGCCCGGACGAGCTGAATCTGATCATCTCGGAAAATTAACGGAGATGGCGGATGGCATCCATAAATCAACTTCTCGTTTCGTACCCAATGCCCAGTCATAACCTCATTAGGACCGGTTACCGCGCCACCATCAACGGAACCAACAAATATTAGTGGAAGAAGGAACGGAAAGAGTGTCCTCTTAATGCCAAACCGGGCGGCGAGGAAAGATCCACGGGAAGCCCACCGGGATTGAAAACGGAACACACGCCAAATAGAATGCAGCAGCGCAGCGCTCTAATTGTTGCTCGAAAATGTACAAGGGCGAATTATCGCGAACGTGTAGGGGACAGTATAAGATTTTTCGAAAGTGGTACATTTTGTATGTCATCAATGGATTTTTAGTAAATATTTTGGAAAATTTTCTGGTCCTCTGGTTTCCAGGAGAAATTTAAAATAAAAGACAATTAATTTGTTGCCTGTCTTCTAATTGCCTTTTCTTTTATCTCTCAAGATGGAACCAAGGATCAATCAATAACATGCCTCAAAATGGAAAAAGGATTCATACGAAAAAAAAATGCCTCATTGTTGACTACTCTTCCCTACACGACTGGGTGGTCGCATGCTTAGAAAGGAAGCACGTCCCCATGTTGTCCTGTCCTGGGCAACGTCAAGTGCATCGCGCTATATCCTGCAGTGTGGACTGACCAGCCACACACGGACGATAAGACCCATCGCACGACTCCTTTTACAACATTCATTTTTTTCTGCTCTAAATGGTAGTGCGGAACTAATTGATGTGGTGAGGAACTTTTATGACTTATCTGCTCTGTAGGGTCCTTGACAATTCCTTTGCACCCATGCGCGCACACGCAGAAGCAAGTTAGAATCAATTTAGGAAAACACGATTCGCTCCAATTCTCTCGGGTGGTGGTCCCGAGCGATCAAATTCCTCCCGTAGTTATCGAAATTGGTACGATGGACTGCATCTTTTTGAAGTTTGGAAAGAGTGCATCTGTGGTGGCGGTCCGCTGTCGCCTTGTAGAAACAGGGCGACTCGTTTCACAGACTAATCAATGTTCACGGGTCATTATTTAGGGTTTTATCTCACTCTGAAATTTACTGAATGGCGATGAGAGCGGCTGCGGTAGCGTCCAAGAGGTTGTCCAGAGAAATTCTACGGGTGTAGATTCAAAGTCCATCAAACTGGGAGCTACTGACTCCAAAAACTTCTGTCGGAATACCTCCACAAATTCCTTCAGGAGTTCTTCTGGGAATTACATTCAGGTGTTTATCTGGAAAGCTCTCCAGGAATTCCTCTCGAAATTTCTCCAAAAATACCTGCTAAAAGTCTGCCAGTAGTTCTTTCAGAAATTATTTTCTAAATTCTTCAAGGAGTTCCTCCGGAAATTACTCCAAAAATGCTTTGAAAATATCTTTCCAAATTCCTCCAGTAGTTTCTTCAGAAATTCCTCCAGAAATTGCTCCATGAGTTTATTCTGAAATTCATCCAGCAGTTTCCCTAGAAATTTCTCCAGGAGTTCCTCCATAAATTATTTCGAAAAATCCTCCAGGAATTCCTTCGGAAATTCCCCCAGAGCCTCCCCAGGAATTTACACAGGAGTTTCTCCAGAAACTCCGCCTAAAATTCAACCAGCAGTTCCTTCAAAAATTCTTCCGGCAAAACTACCAGGAGTTTCTCCAGAAATTCGTCCAAAAACTCCTGCAGAAATTTTTCCAATGAGATCTTTGAGAAAGCCATCCAGGAGCTCCTCCAAAAATTCTACAAGTTCCTTCGGATATTCTTCCACAACTTCGCACACACGCAGAAGCAAGTTAGAATCAATTTAGGAAAACACGATTCGCTCCAATTCTCTCGGGTGGTGGTCCCGAGCGATCAAATTCCTCCCGTAGTTATCGAACTTTGGTACGATGGACTGCATCTTTTTGAAGTTTGGAAAGAGTGCATCTGTGGTGGCGGTCCGCTGTCGCCTTGTAGAAACAGGGCGACTCGTTTCACAGACTAATCAATGTTCACGGGTCATTATTTAGGGTTTTATCTCACTCTGAAATTTACTGAATGGCGATGAGAGCGGCTGCGGTGGCGTCCAAGAGGTTGTCCAGAGATATGGTTCAATGTGAGCCGTTTGGCTTCATTCACATGGGTACCGTCGGCAAGAGACAATTTGTAATGGTCTTGTCCAATTTGGATTGGGTTCCTCCCTGGATGTTAATCTAGCATATCCAAACCAATAATGGATTTGATTAGCTGCAGGATCAGCAATATACCGAAGAACATGATTGCTTTTATAGTTTAACATCTTTCGTTTGCCGGCTAATGTGAGCAGTTAGTAGTGGAGAAGAATACAGCATGAGCAGTGCTGTTGCTTGAACTTCCGTTATTGAGCGCCCCTTTCTTAGTAACGGAATTTAAATGTGTAATATTTAACATTTATAGAGAGCAATTCGAATCGTACCAAAGAAGTAAGATTGAAGGGTTTACTGGTTTGATTAAGAAGCTTCAAATATCCTAAACGAGCCAGCCACGGGCTGATAATCTCGATAATAAACAATTCCTTTGAACAAAGATTCAAATTTCAAATAACAATCAATATTCTGCGGTGTACACGGACATGGTACCTACCTGAAAGTCTGTGTGGATTGCAACAGGGATATTTTGACTATTTGCTAAATATGTATGAACCGTTGCAGTGCCGAGCTGAAAGCTCACAAAAATGCTGGAAGCATGATAAATCATGAAAAAAATTCAGATGTTTAATCTGAGAGAATAGATTCTAAAGCACTCATTTTTGAGTGACATATTAAATAAATATTTCCTTTGTGGGCCACTTGGGCTCAACCCGGTTACATCAGCCTCAATACAGGACTTCGGATTCGGACATCAGTCTTAGTTTATGGAAGCCCTTAAAAACATACGTCAGTGACGTTTAAATTTGAATGCAATGCAACGATGGGATTGATATTTTTAACGTTCCTGAGCCACTTGGAACCAATCCGGAATCTACGGAATGGTTTAAAATTGAGTCAAAATAGGTCGTGTGACACTGTTTCATGGTTTTACAAAGGAATGATGGCACACGTTCTATTTTGTTTGAATTTGAAAAATGTTTATTTCGTAGATCTTCGGATTGTAGCCGATGTGACCGGATTGAATCCGAGCGGCATAGAATTTTATTTCCATCATTGTTTTGTAAAATCATGATGATTGTGGTGTAACATGATCTTAGGAAATGGCCGTTCTGGAGGGCGCCCGGTTTGTGGCCGATGTGGCTGGTTTGAACCCGAATGCTTTGTGAAATCATGAAGTTTGAGGTGTCACAAGACTTATTTTGACTCAATTTAGGAAATGGCCATTCTGGAGGTCCTCCAGATTGTTGCCGGATTGAAGCCGAGAGGCCCAGGAAACCTGAAAATGTCATTCCCATCATTGCTTTGTGAAATCAATGAAGTTTCAGATGACGCGCGAACTATTTTGACTCAATATAGGAAATGGCCATTTCGAAGGTCTCGCGGATTGTCCGGATTGAACCCGAGTGGCCCAGGAACGTTAAAAATATCATTCACAACATTGCATTGTTGTCTGAAATCATGAAGTTTGAGGTGTCACACGACCTATTTTTACCCATTCCGGAAGTCCCCCGGATTGTGGCCGGAGTGAATCCAAGTAGCTCAGGAACCTTAAAAATATCAATCCTATAATTGTTTCGTGAAATCATGAAGTTTGAGGAGTCACACGACTTATTTTGACTAAATCCCGGAGGATCCCCGGATTATGGCCGATGTGACCGGATTGAACCCGAGTGGCCTAGGAACCTTGAAAATATCATTTTGATTATTGTTTTGTAAAATCATGAAGTTTTAAGTTTCGACCTATTTTGATTCAATTTAGGAAATTGTCATTCCGGAGGTTCCCCGGATTTTGGCCAAATTGAACCCGTGGGGCCCTTAAATTTTTTTTGACTTAAATTTTAAAATGGACTCTATTTCCGGGGACAACTGACCCCAACGGATTCTGGAATAATTCTGGAACCGTACTGAGGAATTCCTGCCGACTATCGCTTGGGTCCTCCATCACGGACCCGTGAAATTGGGTACGTGAGCCCGTTTCGCCACCACCGAAAATAGCTGTCGAGTAAAGAGCGGAGCAGAATGGAAACGTTTATGACAGTTTTCTCATGGCAACGCACGCAAACGTATCTATTCTGCTCAGCTCTTAACAATAGCACAGACCCTCGTGGTGCGAAGCTTGAAAGCCGTGACGACACATACACAGAGCACAGAGAGAGAGGTAGGGAGGAGAAGCCGCACACAAGATAGAAGAAAAACATGAATGAAAACAAACACTAGAACGGCAAATAACCCCTCTAATATTCATGTGTCTCTGTTAGCATAAGAAATAAAAATGTTATTATTAGTTAAATTAAATGTATCCCTAGGGTTCTCCTAGCCCTAGCCATGCAAATTTTATTAATTGATGTGTTTAACGTCACAGCACAAATTGTTTTTTTATTTTCGGTTTTGGAGTTGTCTTACAGCTTTTCCGTACATGCATCGCAAGCACAGACATCAATATCAAGCAACTTGCGGGTTTGGATCTAATTCGAGCAAGATTTCACGCAGAACGGACGCAGCAGCACAAAGGTGCTGGTAGTATTCTCAACGGAAAACCATTGCATTGGTGGTCGTTCTTCAACCTCAACGAACTAGCATTTTAACTGAAGAAAGGGTTGACAACAAAAATGGCGTATGTTGCAATAACAGCACGATGTGAAATTTCAACGCAAGGTTCCGACAAGCGTTTGGAGGGAGTTAGTTATTGGAAAACATATTGGGGAAAGAAGATTGGTTCTTCTCAGGACCAGCATTTTCTGAACAGAAAGAATTGATTGCAAAAATGAGCTATTTCTGTGGCATCGACTTTGCTGTTAGTGATTTGAACAGAATAAGTTGATTGCAGAAATGGACTTTTCTATGGCATTCTCGTGGTAGCTTAGTTGCTGTTAGTGATTTCATCCCATCGAACAAATGTATTGCTTCATCTCCCTCCGATGCGGGACAATATTCCGTCGTCGCCAAATGATTAAGTTTTGCACTTTGAACTAACAAAAACAAAATCAAGTATACTAACAGAAACAAAACCAAAGAGTCTTGCCAGAAAAGTTGACTTTCTGCGGACGACAGCAAAATCGACGCTACTGTAAGGAAAAAATCCTACAGCAACCACCCAAATGTATTTTGTAACTCTTTTCGACGAAACGTATTTTGCCTGTATTTTGAATCATAAACAGCTCATATCCAAATCCAGAATCCTGCAAGACAATTTCACAGGATGCTTCGAATTTGCAATCTCTCCCATGCTCTAGGACCGCTCTCAGTAGAATCCGGAAAGCAGTTTTCTTGTACCTTATGCAGTAATCTCATTAGCCTCTCCGTTTCGTTAATCGTTATGAGCGCACATCATATTTACACCCATATCAGATGACAAAGGGGCGGGGCAAACGGGCTTACTTTATTGTATATAAGAAAGTTGCTTTCCAGCACGCGCGAGCCATTTTGATCGGGATTCCACAGACGACGCAGTGGAGCGGACACAGCAGCACGCATTGGTGGCGGCGTCCGTTGCGATCCCGCGCCACCAGTCGCGATGCTGAAAATTTATTCCCATATTGGTGGCGTTTTGGCGAAAAGTCATCGAATGGCCGTCGGACAACATCAGCACGAAATGAGGTTTTTCCGACAAGCGATTGGTGCAGTTAGTTATTGGAAAGGCGCAGTGGGGAAAGAAAATTTGGTTCTTCTCAGGACGGGTTTTATTGCAAAAATGGACTGTTTCGGTGGCATCGGTGTTTGGCGTGGTAGCTTGGTTGCTGTGAGTGATATCATCAATTCAAACAAATTTATTGCCTCATCTCGCTTCGAGGCGCGCTTGTGATTCTGCTGCCGAATGGTAACTATCTGTCATCGCCAACGATTGAGTTTTGCACTTTGAAGAAAATTCATCTCGGAATACATATTCTATTTTATGTGTATAGTGTTCCGCAAAAAATCGATTTCATTTCCAATGACTAACAGAAACAATACCAAAGAAACTTGCCAGAAAACTTCACTTTCCGCCGACGACAGCTAAATCGATTAGGACTGATGTTCTCCAAATTGAATGCCAGACATCAGCGGTGATGCGGCTAATGAGTAAAGTGTTAATCCTTTTTCTACGGTTGGAGATTCAAAGTCCATCAAACTGGGAGCTACCATTCGGCTCTAGATTCGGTTCACCTTCGAATAATTTTCTCAATGATAATAAAGAGACACAAATTATGATGATAAATGCTATCCATTTCGAATAGCTACGTGGTCCTACGTCACCTTTGCGTACAAACCGATTGGGCTGCACGTTTGAGTTTTTGTTGTTGAAGTTTCTACAAGAGCTCTTCCAGATAGTCTGCCCCAAATTCGAAAATTCGAGTTTGTTCCTTTCGAAATTCCTGCAGGAGTACCTCTGGAAAGACCTTCAAGGAATCCATCGGGAACCCCTCCAAAATTGTCTGTGGAAAGTCCGCCAAGAACTTTTTTAGAAAATCCTCCCGAAATTCCTCCAAGAATTCCTCCTCCTCCAACACCCCTGTTGGAGCAAACCTATTATATTTTCTGCCCACCCTAACGTTAATGTTAAGATGAATGTATTTGTAATCCTCCCGTACTGTATGACAAATAGTCAGTTTTATACCTCCGCCATGGCAGGACGGTCAATACCGTTATTGATATAGTTTTATTGCTTAAGATTACAACGTAGGATAAAAGTGCCCAATAATTTGCGAACAACCCCTTTAGGAGTTTCTCCGGAAATTCCTCCAAGAGATCTTACGAAGATTTTTCGAAATTCCTCCAGTAGTTCATATGGAAATTTCTCCAGGAATTCCTCTCGAAATTCCTCCAAAAATACTTACGGAAAGTCTGCCAGTAGTTCTCTCAGAAATTCTTTTCCTGATTCATTCAGAAATTCCTTTCCAAATTACTCCAAAAACTGCTTGGAAAACACCTCCGCAAATTCTTCCTGTAATTTCTTCTAAAATTCAACCAGAAAGTGCTCCATGAGTTCTTTTTGAAATTCGGCCAGTAGTTTTCCCAGAAATTCCTCCAAAATTTTCTCCATAAATTAAAGTTCCTTCGCAAATTCCTCCCGAAACAACTCCAGAAGTTCCTCCGGAAATTCGTCCAAAAATTCCTGCGGAAATTATTCCGATGAGATCCTTCGGAAAGTCCTCCTGGAGTTCCTATAAAATGTCTCTCAGAAGTTCCTTCGGATCGTTCTAAAAAAGATTCCTCTGGAAATTACTCCATGGGTTATAACGGAAAGTCTTCCAGAAATTCCTTACGAAGTTCCTCCAGAAATTGCTTTGGAAATTTCAGCAGATTTTTTTTCCGTAAATTACTCTAGCAGTCGCTAAGTAAATTCATCCAGAAATTTTTTCAAGATTCTTCAGAAATTCTTCTAGAAACTCCTCCAGGAGTTCCATCGGAAATTCATTCAAAAATCTCTCCAGGAATTCGTACGACGTGTACTCCGACAAATCTGCGAGGAGTTCCGCCGAACATTCCAAGTTACGGGAATTCCTCCGGAGTTTTTTTAGGAAATTCCTTCAGTAGTTTTTCAGGAAATTCCTCAAAAAAGTCTTCCATTACATTTTTCAGGAGTTCCTTCGGAAATTCCTTAATTCCGTCATGAGTTCCTTCTCCGAAGTTATCTCTAGCAGTTACTCCGAAAATTCCTTCAGGAGTTCCTTCGGAATTTCCTCGAAAACTTCCTCCGACAATTTCATCAACAATACCCCCGGAAATTGTTTCAAGTGCTCCTCCAGAAATTCCTACAGGAATTTCTTTTGAAATTTCGCCAAAAGTTCCTCCGGAAATTACTCCAAAATCTGTCTAGATTCTTTCGAGAGTTCCTCCGGAAACTCCTCCAAGAGCTCCTTCGAGCTCCTCCACAAGTTTCTTCGGAAATTCCTCTAAGGGCTCCTACGGAGCGCCCAATGAAGTTGTTTCAGAAATTTCTCTCGAAATTTCTCCAGCATTTCTTCCGAAAATTCCTCTAGGAGTCGCTAAGGAAATTCATTAAAAAAATTCTCCAGAAATTAGTACAAGAATTATTCCGAAAGTTACTGAAAATTAGCTTCCGAATTACCTCCGTAAGTTCCATGTCCCAGGAAATCCTCCGGAAGTTTCTTTGGAAATTTCTCAAGTAGTTCTTCAGGAAACAAACAAAGAAGTATTCCATTAATTCCTCCAGTTGTGCCTTCAAAAATTCCTTAAGGAGTTATTCCACAATTCCTCCACGAGTTCCTTCAGAAATTTCTTCGTAAATATCATTAATAGTTACCCCGAAATTTCTTTCAATATCTTCTCCGGAATTTTCTTTAGGAGTTCCTTCGGAATTTGCTCGGTGACTTTCTCCGACAATTTCATCAAGAATACCGCCGAAAATTTTTTCAAGTGCTCCTCCCGAAATTCCTCCAAAAGTTCCTCCTAAAATTACTCCAAAGCTATTCAAACTCGTCCAGTAGTTCTTTTTTCGAAAATTCTTTCGGGAGTTCTTCCGGAAATTCCTCCAAGAGTTCCTACGAAAAGTCCGCCAGGAGCTGTTCCAGAATTTTTTTCAGAATTTCTTTCGGAAATTCATTCTCTGGAAATTCCTCCGTACAAATCTATGAATTATAAAAGTTAGAAAATAAAAAATTTGAATATTAAAAGAAAGTCATGTTTCTGAACTTGGTACAGTCAGAAGACCTTCCTAATGTATACAAATTAGGTGAAAGTTTAAGCGTGACAAGCTATGAAAATCCAAATAACATATTTAGCGTAAATGTCGATATTGGACCCTTAGAGAAAGTGCTTACGAATAACGGCTTGTATCTATCTAAGGCAGCGGTTCTCAACCTGGGGTACATGTACCACTGGGGGTACCTTCACTGGCCTTAGGGGGTACCTCGAACAAAAATTAGTAATGGCGGACGAATTACAATTCCAATCAAAATTTATAGATAAAGTTTTATAATTTTTTTATTCCTTTATTTATTTGTGAGGCACTCTGTGCTACTTAACCGCTACTGTGCCGAGATCTATTGTGGTATTCTGCTGTACAGAATCCCCGCAGAATCTATTTTTAGATTTCCATTACTCATTTTGTTTTTCATTGCCAGTCCATCTCATCATTAGTCCATTGTGTCGGTTTGTCCATGTCGTGTATCCAATGATGATTGCGTTGTTTGATTGCCATTTTTTTATACGGATAACGTTGACCTCCGAAAAGAACAAGTTGTCAGTTGTCATCAGGCAGCCTGGACGGTAAGGCGCGTACCCCCAAAACGCCACCGTATTAGCTGCGGATCTGGCGACTGACGAGGGTTTGGTGGAGGGGCTGGGAAACGAACCCATGACCATCCGCTTGTAAGGCGAACGTGTAGGCAACTGTGCTACGGGACCTCCCCCAGTTTTGATAATTGGGTTTTTTTATTTCAAAACTTTGTTTTATACATAACATGTATGACGATTAGTGAATCCAATATAATCCTGCCCTCCACAAATAGCATAGCCTTTTTCCAAGCTGCTCGAAGGCGTCCTTACAAGAGATTCGAAAGACTTCTTTTGACGTAAACTACGTCTAAGGGGAAGACTCAGATACAGGGTGTAAATCCGAAATTTCCAAATTCGAGACCGTCACGAAATTAGGATAGATTTCAAACGCTAATAGCGTCTTTATCTTTCGATGGATTTTCGACATTTGCTTATCAATCGATTCAGAAACTCTCCAGCAATTTGCCAATTCTATTGATACTATTGATTATCAACGTTAAACTATTGAAAATGTTGTTTCTTTCCAAACCGGGTGAAAAATTCAATTCCGTTCATAAATCCCCAACACGGACATCAGATTGCAGTAAGGTACGGGCCTTTTGATCCACTGCTTAGAGATGTCGTAAAATCCCGATTAATCGATTAGTTACTAATCGATTACTCTTGATTCTTGTCGATTATTGAATCGATTAATCATTGTATAGTAATCGATTCAAAATTAATCGATTATCACAACGATGAATCGATTAATCGAAATAATCAATTAATTTCTGACATCCTTATGATGTCGTAAAATTCTGATTAATCGATTAGTAACTAATTAATTACTCACGATTCATCTCGATTATTGAATCGATTAATCGTTGGGTAATAATCGATTCAAAATTAATCGATTATCACAACGATGAATCGATTAATCGAAGTAATCGAATAATTTGCGACATCTCTACCACTGCTTCGTTTTCCCTGTGTATAAAAGCCCCGTGTTTCGCGTGCGCGCGTCATTTTCATTCTGGATGTCACGGCGAGCGGACCAGGGCGTCCACAAGTGGTCCCAGTGACAACGGCTGTCTCAGCGGTGTGGTGGTGCGGATGAAATTTTTCGGTCGGTAGTGGTGGCGGTCGTGGAAGCAGCAGCACATCATTTTCATCCGTGTCCCATCTTCGGCGGATCTGTCAATCGACGGCGTTCGTTGAGCCGAATCATCGGATGGCGGTCGCGCAGCCCAGTGGCTGCTGATAAGGCACATAAGTGGCAATTAATCGGTTCTTTTCAGGACCATCATTATATTTGGGAGGAAGGTTAAGTTGAAATAATTTTCTTAAAGTGCAACCGTTAGGAACTGGAAAATTCTTCGGTGAAATTTTCTAGCGTAATTCGGAGTTGTATGATTTTAGTGATTGAGAATGTTGATATTAGACGAACTTTCTTCATAGAACAAAGCATAATTGTTTGGCATCGGTAGCGGAATCATAGCATTAGTGCCGGTCCGAGCATAGGCTGTCATCGGAAGATTGCTACAGCAATTTATTCACTAATGTGGCGTTTGCAACGATTTGGATGTTGTCGACACAATATGAAATTTTCCTGCGAGACTAATTTTGTATTTTTCCTGTTGATTGAAAAAGAAATCGGTTCCGAGATGAACTTTATTCAAAGCGCAACGCTAACGTCGGTAGTTGAATCCCAAGCAAGTATCGGAAGGAGACCATGCAAACAATTGATTCGCATTATGACTGTAAAAAATTTTATGGCGTCAGTATTGATGTTTGCTACAGATTTTTTGACGTAAACTTCGTCTAGGGGGAAGACTCAGATACAGGGTTTAAAACGGAAATTTCCAAATTCGAGACTGTCACAAAAATTAGGATAGATTTCGAACGCTGATAGCGTCTTTATCTTATTTTCGACATTTGCTTATCAATCGATTCGGAAACCCTCCAGCATTTTGCCAATTCTATTGATACTATTGATTATCATTAATGCTTAATTTTTTTCCAACACAAATATGATTTTGAAACAGTATCACCGGCGCGTGCTTACTCGCAATCTACATGCTGATACATTTACAGTTACATCAAACAACTGAAAACCGAAATACGCCACTCCAAAATTACGAGGTGACAATGTTAGAAAGAGACAAAAGATAGGAAAAATAACACGGTGTGTAGTGCCTCCCCGAGTCACCTTAAGGGAAGATCCTTTAATTACGTAACGCAAAAATTGGCCATTTTCAACCCCCCCTCCCCCCTATGTCACACTTTTTGTATGAAGCATCTAAAAATTATGTACGGGTCATCACAATTCGCCCAACCCCCCCCCCCTCCCCCCTCTAAGCGTTACGTAATTTGTGGACGCTCCCAAGAGCCACTTTCATTGATGGTAGCCGATCGTTAGTACTTCATATCAAATATCATATCATATCATAGCATATCAAAGAATATTGTGGCCAAATTTAATAAAATTTGGTCAACAAAAACCCCCCTGACAATAATAGAACAAAACCTGCCAAAGCCGTCATTCCTCCTACATCATACAAGAAAATTTAAACTGAGCGCTGCTAATGTTAATGACGACGACCACGCGACCCACACCATCGCCGGGAATAAAATTTCCGGTAGGAGCTCCGCCAATGCCGAAGGTGGTACCACGGTCTGCTCTCCGCGACATCTCGAACGAAATGGCTCGCGCGCGGAAGAGCTGCTTTCTTGTAATCAATAAAGTTGAACCTGTAGCCACGCCCCTTTGGTGAGTGTGTGACGGTTACACAATATTTGCAGTCATACCGGCAACAAAGAGGCGGGACTAATGAGCCATCTTTATTGATTATAAGAAAACTGCTCTCCCACGCGCGCGTGGCCCATTCCAGTTCGAGACAGCAGCATGTACGGACGTGTTTTTTGTTCGCGCATTTTGACGTAAACTACGTCTAAGGGGAAGCCTCGGATCTTCTTCTCCTTCTTATTGGCATTACATCCCCACACTGGGACAGAGCCGCCTCGCAGCTTAGTGTTCGCTAAGCACTTCCACAGTTCTTAACTGCGAGGTTTCTAAACCAGGTTACCATTTTTGCATTCGTATATCATGAGGCTAGCATGATGATACTTTTATGCCCAGGGAAGTCGAGACAATTTCCAATCCGAAAATTGCCTAGACCGGCACCGGGAATCGAACCCAGTCACCCTCAGCATGGTCTTGCTTTGTAGCCGCGCGTCTTACCGCACGGGTAAGGAGAGCCCCCGGGAAGCCTCGGATACAGGGTGCAAAATGAAAATTTCCAAATTGGGGACCGACACGAAATCATGTAAGATTTCAAACGGTAATGGCGACATTATCTTTCGACGGATTTTCGAGATTTTGTTATTAATAGATTCGGAAACTTTCCACCAATTTGCTAATTGTATTGTAAAACTATTCATTATCAACGGCAAACTATTGAAAATGTTATTTCTTTCCAAACCGGGTGAAAAATTCAAAATAATCAATCCTGTTCATAAATTCCCAACACGGACATCAGATTGCAGTAAGGTACGGGCCTTTTGATCCACTGCTTCGTTTTCCTGTGTATAAAAGCCCCGTGTTTCGCGTGCGCGCGTCAGTTTAATTCTGGATTTCATGGAAAGTGGACCAAGTCGTCCAGAAGCGGTCCTAGCGACAACGGCTGTGGTGGTGCGGATGAAAATTTTTCGTTCGATAGTGGTGGCGGTCATGGCAACAGCAATACATCTGGCAATTAACGACGTGCGTAGAGCCGAATCATCAGATGGCTGTCGCGCAGTCCAGTAGTTGTTGTTGGCGAGGCACATAATTGGGAATGAATCGGATCTTTTCAGAACCACCATTATGTTTAGGGGAAAGGTTAAGTTGAAATAATTTGTCTATAGTGCAACCGCTAGGAACTAGAAAATTTTTCAGTGAAATATTCTAGCATGATTCTGAGCTCAATTATATGATGTTTGTCTAGCACTTAACTACTCTTCTTGCTGTGGATTTAATTTTGAACAATGATTCAGTGATTGATAAGTGTTTGAGAAAGTTGATATAAGACAAACTTTTTTCATAGAACAAAGTATAATTGTTTGGTATCGGTAGCGGAATCATAGCATTACTGCCGGTCCGATCGCGCGTCAGAAGGAGAAGCTGCAAATATGTATTCGCATGGATGGCAATAAAACCTTAAACAAGTAGCAGGCTACCTACTAGAATTATAATCTTGATGGGAAATTTCACTTGACTGCTATCCACGCGAATAATTATCGGCAGCGTCTTTTTATAACGCGCGCTTGTGATTCTGCTACCGATGGAAAACAATCTGCCACTAAGCAATTAAGTTTTACTTTGAACAAAATTCATCTCGCCTCAACCTCAACACGTGACTTAAGTTGTGACTTTCTCTGATGGTAGCCAATCATTAGTACTTCAGACAAGAAAATTTAATCTAAGCGCGAACGACCGCATAAACCACACCATCGATGAGAATGAAATTTCCGGTAGCAGCTCCGCCGAAGCCGATGGTGGGACTACGATCTGCTTCTCGCGACATCTCGAACGAAATGGCTCGCGCGCGCGGAAGAGCTGCTTTCTTGTAATCAATAAAGTTAAACCTGTAGTCACGCCCCTTTGTCACCGGACAACAAAGAGGCGGGACTAATGGGCCATCTTTATTGATTATAAGAAAAGTGCTTTCCCCCGCGCGCGTGGCTTTTCATTTGAAATATTGCGGAGAGCGGTCCCAGCATCGGTAGAGATGTCGCAAATTAATCGATTACTTTGATTAATCGATTATTTGTTGTGATAATCGATAAATTTTTAAATCGATTACTTCCCAATGATTTATCGATTCAATAATCGACAAGAATCGAGAGTAATCGATTAATCGGGATTTTACGACAACTATTAGATTTCGATTACTTCAATTAATCGATTCATCGTTATGATAATCGATTAAATTTGATTCGATTACTACTCAACGATGAATCGATTCAATAATCGTCAAGAATCGAGAGTAATCGATTAGTTACTAATCGATTAATCGAGATTTTACGACATCTCTAAGCATCGGCGGAGTTGCTGAGCAAATTTTATTCCAAATACATATGGGATATTGGAAAAGTCGGTTCTTCTCAGGGCTTCCATTCTATACAAAAGAAGATTGAGGCGAGGCGAACTTTTTTCAAAGTGCAAATTAACCGCTTGGAGACGCCATAAAGTTGCCTGGCGTCCGTAGCAGAATCACGAGCGCGCGTCGGAGGGAGATGCTACAAATATGTATTCGCATGGATGGCTTCAGTGGCAGTCAAGTTTAATTCTTTCAAGATTCTTATTTGGTTTTGTTATTCCAGCCTATGGCGTGTGTCGTGTGGTCGTTAGTGATTCGAAATATGCATTATTGGGAATTAATCGATTCTTCTCATGGCCACCAAACATAGGAAGATTGAGGCGAGACGAATTTGTTCAAAGTACGACATCGTAGCAGAATTACGTTGCCGTTCGTAGCAGAATAACGAGCGCGTATTGTAGAGAGCTGCTGCAAATATGTATTCTTGCACTGGCACTAGATTCTTCATTTCACCAAACTGTTTTACGTAGTTTATGTCGGCCGGTCGTGTCTTGTACACAACCCTTATGATTTTTAGATGGAAGAAGAGGCCCAGAAGCCTCCTTTTAAGAGGCCTGGAAGTCTCCTCTCTAGAGGCCTGGAAGCCTCCTTTCCAGAGGCCTGGAAGCCTCCTTTCCAGAGGCCTGGAAGCCTCCTTTCCAGAGGCCTGGAAGCCTCCTTTCCAGAGGCCTGGAAGCCTCCTTTCCAGAGGCCTGGAAGCCTCCTTTCCAGAGGCCTGGAAGCCTCCTTTCCAGAGGCCTGGAAGCCTCCTTTCAAGAGGCCTGGAAGCCTCCTTTCAAGAGGCCTGGAAGCCTCCTTTCAAGAGGCCTGGAAGCCTCCTTTCAAGAGGCCTGGAAGCCTCCTTTCAAGAGGCCTGGAAGCCTCCTTTCAAGAGGCCTGGAAGCCTCCTTTCAAGAGGCCTGGAAGCCTCCTTTCAAGAGGCCTGGAAGCCTCCTTTCAAGAGGCCTGGAAGCCTCCTTTCAAGAGGCCTGGAAGCCTCCTTTCAAGAGGCCTGGAAGCCTCCTTTCAAGAGGCCTGGAAGCCTCCTTTCAAGAGGCCTGGAAGCCTCCTTTCAAGAGGCCTGGAAGCCTCCTTTCAAGAGGCCTGGAAGCCTCCTTTCAAGAGGCGTGGAAGCCTCCTTTCAAGAGGCCTGGAAGCCTCCTTTCAAGATGCCTGGAAGCCTCCTTTCAAGAGGCCTGGAAGCCTCCTTTCAAGAGGCCTGGAAGCCTCCTTTCAAGAGGCCTGGAAGCCTCCTTTCAAGAGGCCTGGAAGCCTCCTTTCAAGAGGCCTGGAAGCCTCCTTTCAAGAGGCCTGGAAGCCTCCTTTCAAGAGGCCTGGAAGCCTCCTTTCAAGAGGCCTGGAAGCCTCCTTTCAAGAGGCCTGGAAGCCTCCTTTCAAGAGGCCTGGAAGCCTCCTTTCAAGAGGCCTGGAAGCCTCCTTTCAAGAGGCCTGGAAGCCTCCTTTCAAGAGGCCTGGAAGCCTCCTTTCAAGAGGCCTGGAAGCCTCCTTTCAAGAGGCCTGGAAGCCTCCTTTCAAGAGGCCTGGAAGCCTCCTTTCAAGAGGCCTGGAAGCCTCCTTTCAAGAGGCCTGGAAGCCTCCTTTCAAGAGGCCTGGAAGCCTCCTTTCAAGAGGCCTGGAAGCCTCCTTTCAAGAGGCCTGGAAGCCTCCTTTCAAGAGGCCTGGAAGCCTCCTTTCAAGAGGCCTGGAAGCCTCCTTTCAAGAGGCCTGGAAGCCTCCTTTCAAGAGGCCTGGAAGCCTCCTTTCAAGAGGCCTGGAAGCCTCCTTTCAAGAGGCCTGGAAGCCTCCTTTCAAGAGGCCTGGAAGCCTCCTTTCAAGAGGCCTGGAAGCCTCCTTTCAAGAGGCCTGGAAGCCTCCTTTAAAGAGGCCTGGAAGTCTCCTTTCAAGAGGCCTGGAAGCCTCCTTTCAAGAAGCCTGGAAGCCTCTTTTCAAGAGGCCTGGAAGCCTCTTTTCAAGATGCCTGGAAGCTTCCTTACAAGAGGCCTGGAAGCCTTCTTTCAAGAGGCCTGGAAGCCTCCTTTCAAGGGGCCTGGAAGCCTCCTTTCAAGAGGCCTGGAAGCCTCATTTCAAGAGGCCTGGAAGCCTCTGCCTGGAAGACTTGGAAGCCTCCTTTGAAGAGGCCTGGAAGTCTCCTTTCGAGAGCCTCGGAAAGTGCCTTTCAAAAAGCTTGGAATTCTACTTTCAAGTGGCTTGGTAGCGTATTTTCAAGAGGTCTGAGTGGTCTTTTAAGATGGCTAGATGGCTAGGACGCCTCACTACAAGAGGTTCAGAAGCCTCTTAGCAAGAGGCCCGGAAGCCTACTTTCGGAAAGCTCCTTTAAACACACTCGGAAGCCTGCTTTCAAAAAATCCGGAAGCCTCGTTTTCAGATGCCTAGAAGCCTCCTTTCAAGAGGTCGGAAAGCTCCTTTCAAGAGGAGAGGAGTAGAAGCCTCCCTTCAAGAAACTCGGAAATCCCCCTTCAAGAGGCTTGGGAGCGTACTTTCAATATGCAAAGCCTGTTATCAAGAGGCGCGGACGCCTTTTTTCAAGAGATTCAGAATTCCTTTCAAGAGGCGCGGAAGTCTCCCTTCATAGGACTCGAAATTATTCGTTCAAGAGGCTTGGAGGTCTACTTGCAAGAGGGGTGATGTAAAAGTTCAAGTGGTCGAATGATCCAATGCATAGTCTTATATTTCCATTGTCATGCATTAATAAGAAGATTGCTGCGTTTTTAATTCACAATTTTAACACGAACTTATTGTGCATACTATCTCAGATTTTACACGAACACGTTAACGAAGCACGATTTGAAGAATAACGCATTGTAATGCTTACCTTCTTGAACAAACTGATCCTATTAAAATCCCATTTAATTATCGGTTTTTCGACCAGGAAACTATTCAAAAAATGGTCGGAGTTCTGCCAAACCGCACCAAGCGACTTTTTAATTGTATTTAATAATAGTTATAATCAATATAATATGAATATGAAGCACTTCTATGAAAGTTATATTCTTTCGCTTCCCAATGGGACCAATTGATCTTTTAATATATTTTAATTCATGTGCCATGAAGACCTTCGAAGTGAAAAATGTTCTTAAGCGCACGTAATATGAATCAAAACGGTATTAATGTAAGGTAAGGGAGGTATTTTGGACCACCAGTTCGACGGCTCATATTTTGGACCACTGAGTGCAAATTCCTCTTGGTGATCCGAAATAAGAGCCCCGGTAAGGGTGGTCCAAAATACATCCTTTACCCTATAACACAATAGTCCTAAAACATGAACGCTGCGATATCACACTCGACGGACGAGGAGAAAAATTTGCGGATAACTGTGCAGCGTGATGTTATTTCCATAATTTCTAAATCATACTCAACCACTTAATATTCAAAATTGCTGAAACAGGGTTGCAACTCGCTGAAAACTCTCTCTGAAACATTTTCTGCTGGCAACTCGTTGCTTTAATAACAATTTTAAAACTACAGTTTTACTCATTTCATTCTATACTGCAGCCGAGTTATTTAACACTCGCAACTCTTACTTTCCATGGGGAAAGTCTTGACTTATCCATTAATCTCTAAGTATCGATAATGATAAACATTATCGAGGTTTACCATTCTGCAATTATCGACAACCCAACATTTCCCGACAAATAACAGTCTTTGTCGGAATCGATTCCGAAACAACTTTCTTTCTCTTTCGGCTGTTTTTCACAGTGTGGATCACCCAAAAAAAATGACCAGGCAACATCCTTCCCGTTTTCGGCTGTGAAATGTTGCGTGACCTGCCGTTTTTCACACGAGGAAATCAATGGCAACAAGCAACCCTTTACCTCATTACCGCCGTCTTTTGCAACATTATATGTATTTGCACAACTCATCAGGCAGAGCCTGTGGTGATCGGAAGCTGGTGGCGAGAGGCTACATGATTGCTAATTCGTGATTTACCACGATGATTTCACCACGCCATTACCACCCCGGAAGGGTCACGATTTACTCACCGGTCGATGGCGCTCATTATCCTTGTGTGGCAGGTCGCTGCCTAATTGGTGTCCGGTGGTGTTGCACCGCGGCTGGAAATGGTTCAGTTGCAGCGTGAAACGATTTTCCTCATACAAATTGACTGAAAATAAAGTTATTTGGACAGCCTTCGAGAAAGTGCGAGTGACCGAGATTTTTTTCCTCAAAGCGAAACACTTCTGACAATGTGTGAAAGTGAAACAAATTTGACCTGAACCCTACATATTTTTTCCCAAATCACGATTTCGTTTTGATGACCGACAAAAACGTTCGCTTTCATCGAACGAGAAAGAAATGGAAAGCGTGATTTTTTGTACTCCAGACGAGAGCCCATCCCTAATTAGAAGAGGAAGAACGGATCAAATGTGCTCGCCATTCAAGGCCGGGAAAAAGGTGTTAACATCGCATTTCCGTTCACTCTCTAAATAGATCACATCGCTCAATCAGCGCCTACAAGCTCGTCTCCAACGATATCTGCAGTCCAGTGTGTTCCGGCCTTGTTATTTCCGACACCGACCGAGAATGATGACGATCGATGATAATGAAACGAAACGCTTTTATCGGCAGACGGGGATCACCCGAGAGAGCAAAAAAAAAAGATCCTTTCGGTTTCATTTTTCATCAATCTTCGGCTGCTTTCGATCTTTTTTTTCACACAAGTAAGCGAAACACTCCTCCGGATATGAACAATTGTGTCTAGCACCATCATTTATTATTGCGTCCGCGACTGTCGGGGCCGGGAAGATCCTATCGGCGCGCTATCGATTTTTCATTACGTCAGCTTTCTTATCGCCAAGGACCTAAACTAAACTACTGCCGCAATCAATGCTCGTAAAACAAAACGAGCTCCGAAAGGTGTTGGGAAAGGAAGTGTTAAATGAGCATCGTTAAACGATTTTCATTTCCCGAACAAAAGGATAGTCAGTGCTGCTGTTTCGGTTGTAAATTGTCTTGTTTTCCGGAGCTACTCGTCGATGGGATAGGGTAGATAAACAAACGATAATGATTCATTAGAAATTGTTTCTTGGCACCTTTGAAGGGTACTTAATCGTTTCTGAGAAAAAGGTGCCCAAGTGCTGCATCAAAATAAGACAAAGTTTCAAATTCGTCACGACATTTTTATATTATTTTCTAAACAGTTGTTGCTCAACGATTTATGGAACCAGTGCTTTTGGGCTAATTTGCGTTGCTTCTTCCCTCTGTTACGGTGTAAGATCTACCATGGTCACAACGAATACCTTCCCCAAACTCCGTGGTACTTATGTGGGTGTCACTGAGTCGGGGGACTCTCATTAAGTAAGTACTACTTGATACCAGCCGTGCACGAGGAGGACATAGGGCGTGGTAAGGCCACCTGGAAAGCCGGCAATGCGCTGGCACGATACCATGGTGTTCTTCTAAAAAAGCGAGTCACGATGTTCGATGCTGCAAGGACACGCAGCAAACCTCGAGGGTGCGTTGTGCACTGGCCCCCCTTTGAAGCATTACTTTCTGGTTGTACCGAAGGGACGACGAGCTTGGCGGCAATGGAAACGGTTTAGCGGGTCGGGGATGTAACCCTGCCTCCCTCGATTGCTGATGGAGGTGGTCCCTAATCCCGCACTTCCTGGACGTTCAACCCAGGATGTCTGTTGAGCAGATTCCCCCTCCGTTGCTTAGGAAGAAAAATAAAAACACGCACATACACACGCGGAACGAGCGACCTACACAGCTCTGGTCCTCACAAGTTCCAATCTCACGCTTCCACGGGTCTTCCGATGACAATCGACCGCCAGCTAAGGGTTTTGTACTTAGCTGGTAGTGCAGCCTGGGCATGTTTTTCCTTCCACTCAGCTAGAGTGAGTGGGTGCGACCAAGGGGGCCATCGTCCCTAACCGCTAATCCCAAGCCGTCCCAAGCGACCCGTGCCAAGGAGATGCATGGCCAGGGAGTGAAATAATGGGCTAGGCCTTTAACGGAGCCTGTGGGGTACCTGGGCAACCTCCACAGTAATTGTCCCTTATGGACCTCTTTTTCCGAGCAACTTGTGGGATCAAAATGGAAAATCAAGTCAATTCTTCAATTAGTGGTGGTAGTGTAGGCAACAACCCCTTCGCAATGTGGGCGGACTAACGACCAACGGGAACAGAACCGACTAAATTACGGACAATCCGGACACGAATAATAAAGAACTCACGACGTGAACTTTTCAACGTGTTTTATTACTATAGCAGATCGAACAACATAACAAACGTCATTGAATACATATTGATTTGTTTCTCTTCACAGGGGTGGATTCGTGTATGCGCCTAGCGATACATTTCAATATAGCGCAACACTCCTCCTCACGAATCTATCCTCTAGTCTTCGCTTCCTGATCAATGGGCATTGTTGCCAATCCCATATCCGTTGCAAACTTCTTGACCTTAATTGACCCAAGCGGCTTGGTCAAGATGTCCGCAAGCATGAACTCCGAAGCACAGTACTGCAGCTCGATATCACTAGATGTGCAACAGCTATTAGTGTAGTGAAACCGCGTGTCAATATGCTTAGACCTCTTCTTCTGCTGATCCAATGCAAAGAAATCAAGGCAGCTCATATTGTCCTCGTAGATGATGATTGGTCTCTGTTGATTTTCGTTCAATTCCTCTAGCAACCTGCGCAGCCAAATGGCCTCCTGTTTAGCCTCCGAGAGGGACACAGCAACACAGCTTTGCTTCCTGCTAACCCAAGTAACGACTGCTCCTCCTAGGCGGAACACGTATCCAGTACACGATTTGCGGTCAGTACCATCGCCCGCCCAGTCAGCATCACAAAAACCTGACAACAGCAACTCACGATCAATGTTTCCAAGCGTCAATCCATAGTCAACTGTGTGTATAAGGTATCGTACTATACGTTTTGCCTCGGTCCAGTCAGTAACTGATGGGCAACTGACTTTTCGGCTCAGGATCCCAACCGCCGCCGCGATATCCCGACGACTATTAACGGATAGGTATAAAAGACAACCGATTAGCTTGTGATAGTCTTCATTACTTTCCATCTTTGGGCTACTTTCTGTTACTTTGTAGTACCCCGGATCCATCGGGTACTTTGACGCCTTAGCGTTATCCAGACGAAACCTTGTCACCATCTTCTCGATGAATGCCTTCTGAGAAATCACAAAGAAACCATCCGAATTCTTTCGCACACGGATTCCTAAGAAACCTTCTTATGTCACCTAGTCTGGTTATCTTCAGCCGTTCCTGCAAAGCTTGCTCTACTTTTTCAATCTTCTCCTCCTGTGCAGCAAATCATCCACATATATTAGCAAATATATCCACCAGTTCTTGCTACAACGTTTACGGTACAAACATGAATCCGAATGACACTGCTCGAATCCAAGTTGCTTGAGTATATCCGTCAGTGTCTTATGCCAAACCGTCGCAGCTTGCTTCAATCCGTAGATACTACGCTTTAACTTGCACACTAGGGTGGTTCAAAAAATCGATTTTGCTCCACAGTGCTCATCTGATTCTTTATCATGTTCTGAGTGTCCTCTGAAAATTTGAGCTCATTTGGATTAAAACTGATTTAGCACAAGCGATTTCAAGTTTGCATGCAAATTAGTATGGGGAAATTTATTTTTTCAGTATACTGTAAATGACGCTTTCGCATTAAGCGCAGGTTAAAAGAAAACCTACATAGCTAAAAGGAATACTCAACAGCTTTCACCCAACGAAAACCGCATGTTGATTGATCGCCCCAGTAATTAGTAATCGATTTTAATACAGGTTGCGAATCTTTAGTCATGATCGTTAAACTTCTTTGAGGGCATCACTGAAATGTGCAGTGCAACATAGTAGCCTGAATTTGTGTGTGCTATCTTTCGCGCCACGAGCAGCAATGTTGCCTGTTGAGGAGTTATGCAATTAGCTCCAGAAAACCATGGTATAGATTAAATTCGATTACTAATTATTGGAACGATCAATTAAGATGCGGTTTTCACTGAGTGAAAGATATTGAGTATTCCTTTTAGCTATGTAGGTTTTCTTTTAACCTGCGCTTAACGGGGAAGCGTGATCAACAGTATAATGAATAAATAAATTTCCCCATACTAATTTGCATGCAAACTTGAAATCGCTTGTGCTAAATCAGTTTTAATCCAAATGAGCTCAAATTTTCAGAGGACACTCAGAACATGATAAAGAATCAGATTAGCACTGTGGAGCAAAATCGATTTTTTGAACCACCCTATTGCACACTTTCTTTTCATTCCCCAGCACTGCGTATCCCGGTGGCTGACGCATATACACCACCTCGTCCAGCTTCCCGTACAAATACGCCGACTTTATGTCCAAGTGTTTCACGTGCATCCGACGATGGCCTGCTACAGTCAGCAGCACTCGAAATGTTGAACACATTGCTACAGGAGCAAATACCTCTTCAAAATCCGACCCGAATCGTTGGCTGTAGCCTTGCGCCACGAGTCTGGCCTTCATCCGCTCGACTGTGCCGTCCGCGTCAATTTTCCTTTTGTACACCCACTTGCTACCGACGATGTTGCCAGCAGGTGGAGGGTCCACAAGCTCCCATGTTTCGTTTGACATCAACAAATCGTACTCTGCATCCATGGCTGCTATCCATTCATCTTTCTCCGCACAGCTGACCGCTTGCTCGTACGAAGTCGGCTTATCATCCACCGTTGCCATGCCAACAAAATAGTCATCGAAACGAACTGACAATACTCCTCTGGTAGAACGTCGTGGATTGTCACGCTGAATTCCCTCTCCCAGAGCAGCGACATTCTCTTCACCGTAGTACAACTCTTCAGCCGATTCATTCACGTTCATATCTTCTTCTTCTTCAGGTCCTTCCTCGGGCTAGCTGCAGATGCCGCCTCACGTGGCGCTACCGGGACCGGCGACGGTTCCGATTCGACTGTCGATTCACTCGCTTCCAGCTTCCGCTCGGTTTTACGTTCACTATCCATACGCCAATCCTCGAGAAACTTCACATCCAACAGCCGATAGGCCTTGTGCTCATTGGAGTAACCTACAAACACCAATTTTCGCGCTTTAGGTTCCATTTTCTTCCGTATCTCGGCTGGAGTACGTACCCAAGCTTCGGAACCAAAAATCCGAAAGTGCTCGTACGATGGAAGTTTTCCGTACCACTTCTCGAAGGGACTCATTCCAACGAACCTTCGAACAACCAGATTCTGAATATTGGTTGCCGTCAGAATCGCCTCTCCCCAGTACTTTTGATCCAATTTCGCATCCAACAGCATACAGAGTGCCATCTCCTTCAGGTATCGGTTTCGCCTCTCTACTACGCCATTCTGTTATGGCGAGTAGGGTGCGCTGAACTGGCTCACGATGCCTTCTGTCCGCAAGTAGTCCTGCAAATCCTAGCTGATAAATTCTCCGCCACCGTCTGACTGCAGCACCTTGAGAGTTTTTCCAGTCTGCGTCCAGCAGAAGCTGATGAAGTCTTTGATTTTTGCTGCGGCTTCCGACTTCTTCTTCAGAAGGTACACGAACGCCATCCGTATATGGTCATCAACCAAACAACCCAAGTAACATTCATACAGCTCTTTGGCATTCGATGTTATTTATTATGGTTCTATTATGGCAATAGACTTGCTCTCCAGTTTTGATAAAGCATTTATCACGCCTGAATTATGATCCATCTTCAAGCTGTTGCCAAAACCTTTTGTGACAGGTTACTAATTCCGAATACTATGAACTTTTAAATAGGAATTTATTAGGGCAGTCCATACTTTGATTAAAACTGCCGTGGAAATACCATTAAAACTTCTTGATGTTTATTTTATTTGTCATGATGAAATACTTCTTAAAGTCGTTTTGTTACTATAAAAGTTACTTTCGGCTTTAAATCAGATCAATTGGCACTTGTGCTTGCTACATAAAGAGTCTTATAAAATACAAACTCTGCAGCTCTGAAAAAATCAGAACCAAAAAAGTGGGAAAGTAAAGTCGACTAGTAAGAGCTGAATCCTTCATTATTAAAAAAAAAAAATTGCTCTGAAACATCACCACGCTGCTTGCTTACTCATAATATGCATCCTAACCAATTTTCAGCTATATAAATCAACTTGATATCGAAATATTCATTTCCGAAATCACGAGGTAACAAACTTTAAATAATACAACATAGAGGAAAAACACCGCGTAGACCCGCTCCAGACGCTAAAAAAGTTTCACTTTTCTACTTTTCTAACAGTGTCACGGAAACGTTTTTTTGATGTGTCCGACTGATAAAGCGCCGTCACCACTAGTTCAGTACTTCATGTTTTACTTACGTGTATTAAATTGTCATTTTTTGAGTTCAATCCAAATTCTACCCATGCCCTGCGTTTTTCTTTCGTTTAGTAAACATGAACTGTCAAATTCACTCTAGTTATGGTCACCCCTAGGGGCCCTCCTTAGCCGTGCGGTAAGATGCGCGGCTACAAAGCAAGACCATGCTGAGGGTGGCTGGGTTCGATTCCCGGTGCCGGTCTAGGCAATTTTCGGATTGGAAATTGTCTCGACTTCCCTGGGCATAAAAGTATCATCGTGTTAGCCTCATGATATATGAATGCAAAAATGGTAACTTGGCTTAGAAACCTCGCAGTTAATAACTGTGGAAGTGCTTAATGAACACTAAGCTGTGAGGTGGCTCTGTCCCAGTGTGGGAATGTAATGCCAATTAGAAGAAGAAGATGGTCACCATATATGTCGAAAAATGACCATTCAGCATTTAAAACAGTCATTCGAGCCTTCATACATGCCATATCTAAACATTATGATTTTATTGATAATTTCATCGAAGCAAAGCAATGTGAATAAATGGATAGCGAGAAATCATCTCGGATGCCATCGCCATATTTGTTTCACTACACATTAGGAGAGAATTTGAAACGAAAAATCTTTTAGTACTGCATTACATTTATGATTTTATATGACCTTTTATAACCAAATCAGCTGCAAATAATAAAACAATTAAATAATACGTAATTAACAGATAAGCGCAAATTTAACAACAATTTGTTTTTCAAAAAATAATATTTAAAACGAGGTTTACTGGGAGCGCATCAGTTATATCGAAGTTTCGCACTATATGATACAATAAATCTCATTCGGCAACAAAAATTTAAGCATCATACATCAAATCTGCTTTGATTATTTTTCTCGATGATTATAAATATTTCATTTTAATATTTGATTATGGCATTTTATGGTTTCATGTACAATAAACTTTAATTAATTTCGTTGATACTGAACGTATTTTATTATTTCATGTGAATGTTTGCATAAAGCTAGATCTAGAGATTTCCGCAGGCATCAAGATTAAGTGGCTTAGAAAAGGTTGCAAATGAGGCCAACTGTCTTTTATAATGGTTTACAAATAGATTACGAAAGGATTTTGGTGCCGAATTCGTATTCATGTTTTGTCATATTCTGATCTTGAAGCCCGTTTTGCATTTACCCTTCAAAACCATTTCAAGAGTGGGCCAACTAGGCAGATAGCGATAAAGAATAAAATGTCTTGAATATGGTTTTATTGTTGTAGGATTCAAATACTCTTGTAGTAAATCATAAATCTTAAAATGTTACTTGGGAAGCGATTCCACTTGGCGTACACTTCATCGGTCCACTGAGATCGGCATGTACGATATCCTGTTTTTCCTTCGAACCTCTCGACGCTTTTCGGGAACGGCGCTCGTGCCATTTTGCCTTCAATGCAACTCTGACACACTGTGCGTACACCACAATCAACGAGCTTCATGCCATCTGCTTGCTTGTTTTCGTGTATCGACCAAACCACATCAGGATCCCGGTGTCCTAAACGGCGTCGGTGCCATGTATGCAAGCATTGCGATGTGTCCGAAGTTTGGACGCTAATCATCGCCTGCTCTGGACCACACATTCGGTATAAACTACCGTGTCGTTCACCTAACGCACATACCTCTCAATTCCGCTTGCGAACCTCACACCGAATCCCAATGAACACCACATCAAAGCTTTTCTTGGCAAGAAGACTCACCGACACTAGGCCACTAGTAAGTTTCGGTACATACAATACCTCATTCAGCTCAATGTCTACCGGTTCTCCAGCATCAGTCACACCAATAATGATACCACGCCCAACAAGACCTACTTCAGCTCGCTCGTCGTCAGCCAACATCACACTCGTCCCACCGGTCGTTTCCAGCACAGTGGAAAACTTTCGATTTCCCGTCATGTGACGAGAAGCACCACTGTCGATGAACCAGCTCGATGGCTCAGCTTGTCCCACCATCCACGCCAGCGGCCCCTCCGAAACTATCTGAGCTTGCTTGGCTTTCGGTTCTTCCGGCTTCTTCCTCGACGATTTCGATGATGATTCAGCAGCTACCGTATTCGGGCAATTTCTCTTGAAATGCCCCGGTTGATTACACTGGAAGCAAGTTCGCGTTTCGTTATGCCTACTTCCACCACCAGCAGATTTACTTCCACCACCTGCACGTTGCCGGCGATGCTCCACCCGCAGAGCTTGCCCGCTACCCGAAGTTGCACCTCCGCTGCGTTCTCGACGCTTTTCCGCTTCCGGAAAGGCCCGGCAGGGACGCAGGTAGCATTGGTTCGGCTATCTGTAGCGGACGCCTCCAAGACAGTCAAGTTAGGGAGCGTCAAGGTGGGATGGTCGGTGTCCCCTATACGAGAAATCCAGAGTTTGCTTGAAGTGCCTGGAACCGGGGCACAAGCAATGGGACTGCAAAGGCCCTGACAGAAGCAAGCTCTGTCGACGCTGCGGATTGGAGGGACATAAGGCACAACGCTGCACGAACCCTCCCAACTGTTTGATTTGTTCCAGCAAAGCTGCGAACAGCAAGCACCCCATGGGGTGTTCGAAGTGCCCGGCGTTTAAGCGTGCTGCAAAATCACAGTGCAGGTAACGCAGCTAAACCTGAACCACTGTGATGCAGCCCAGCAACTGCTGTGTCAGACAGTTGCTGAATGGGGGACGGATATCGCCATCATAGCGAATCCTTACCGGGTACCCACCAGGAACGGTAATTGGGTCACCGATGGGTCTAAAATGGCGGCGATATGGACAACGGGGAAATACCCAGTCCAAGAGTTGGTGTCTTCGACACACGAGGGCTTCGTCATTGCCAAAGTCAACGGGGTCTTCTTCTGCAGCTGCTATGCGCCTCCTCGATGGTCGATCGAGCAGTTCGGTCGTATGCTGGATTGTTTGACGGCTAACTTGATGGGGCGTAGGCCGGTGGTGATAGCGGGGGACTTCAACGCTTGGGCCGTGGAATGGGGAAGCCGTTCCACGAATCAACGAGGGACAGATCCTGCTGGAATCACTGGCCATGTTGGATGTGGACTTGGCCAATGTCGGTACCAAAAATACCTACAGCTGGAACGGGGCTAGAGGGTAGATAAGGGCTACACTCACAGCGACCACCTGGTGGTTCGCTACAGTATCGACTATTTGACCAGCATTCAGCCTAACCCTCGTATGTGGAAGACATCATACTTCGACGACGAGGTGTTTAAGGAAGCGCTCCGCCGCGAGCACAATACTCTTGGTCTGAGCGGCGACCCTAGCAGCACACATGTTCCACACAGATTTCCGCAACTCATATGTGACCAGATTCAGTTACAATGAAGTTGTGGCAACCATTTTTGTCTGACTTGTGCTGCTCGGGGAGCAGCTGGTAACAGTATTGTTGCGTGCATGCGACGCCACCATGCCTAGGAAAGTCCACCCTAGGAATGGGAGGCCACCGGCTTACGGGTGGACTCAAGCAATTGCGAACCTGCGCCGTGCCTGCCTACGGGCACGGGAGCGGATGCAGCGACGACGGGTGACGTTCGTGGCTGCTAGAGCCGCTCTGAAGACTGAGATTAGATCAAGTAAAAAAGCCTGCTTCGAGGGCCTGTGTCAAAGTGCCAACGCGAATCCATGGGGTGACGCCTATAGGGTCGTAACGGCCAAGACACGTGAGGCGATGGCCCCTACAGAGCGGTCTCTAGAGATGCTGGAGAGGATCATCGCGGGGCTCTTCCCAAGTCATGACCCAATTGTAAGTAAGGCGTCAGGACCAGATGGTATTCCGAACGTGGCCATCAAAGCGGCCATTGCTGAGGCTCCCGAGGTGTTCAGGTCCGTCATGCAGAGATGCCTGGACGAGGGAGTCTTCCTTGAAGCATGGAAAAGGCAGCTTGGTCCTTTTGCCAAAAGGCGGAAAAACCACTGGGGATCCGTCGGCATATAGACCAATATGCCTGCTTGATACAGCGGGGAAGGTGCTCGAGAAGATCATCCTCAACAGGTGGTTGATACGCACGGAGGGTGCGGATGCGATAGACCATAGACCAACCAGTTTTGCTTCCGAAAGGGTAAGTCGACCGTAGACGCTATATTGTCGGTTACCAAATCCGCGGAGATAGCTATCCAGCATAAGAGAAGGGAGTTCGCCATTGTGCAGTAGTGACTCTCGACGTGAGGAATGCATTCAATAGTGCCAGTTGGGCAGCTATTGCAGATGCGCTCCTGCGTCTTGGGATTCCCGAGTACCTGTACAGGATTCTCGGAAGATACTTCCAGAACCGAGTACTGGTATAAGACACGGAGGCGGGGTGGAAGTGCGTTTATTTGGTTTATTTTGTTTATTTTTTAGGAAAAGGAAAAGCCCGTTTAAGTTGAACTCTTTTTGTTCTCTCTCAAATGGACGCAAAACCTCTTCGTCTTTTCGTACCAACAGAATACAATTTCATTCCAAATGATACACAATACAATTATTTTTACAACTATTTACAATGATTAACTTAGTCTAGATTTAGTATCAACAATTTAAACTAACCTTTCTAAAAGTGTGACAGGGTGAGGGAAAACCTTTTCCGAAGAGTGTTACGACTCAAGTGAAAATCGAATTCATTTGAGCAGCGATTTAAAATTCCATACATGCCTAAAAGTGGTTCGTTGTGCCCGTAATTCATTCGGGCACCGCGGAGGAAAAAGAATTGACTAAAACGAAGGTTTTGTTGGCTGACGTTGAAATTCAGCTGGGACAAAAGAGGAGGCGAGTCAATGTTCAGAAGCAAAAGGTCTGCTACAAATAACGCACGGGCAGTATCACGGCGGACGCTTAGTAAATCTAGCTCAATTAACCTACAGCGGTCCTCATAACTAGGCAAAATGTCAGGGTTTCTCCACGGGAGGTGACGTAGAGCGAACCGTACGAATTTACGCTGAACTGATTCAATACGGGAAATATTATTCTGATAGTAAGGTGCCCAAACTACAGATGAATATTCTAGAGTGGATCTTACTAAAGAACAATATAGAGCCTTTAAACAGTGGACATCATTAAAATTCCTTGCTATTCGAAAAATGAAACCCAGAGTACGGGAGGCCTTAGAGACTATGAAAGCAACATGTTCATTAAGGTGGTTATACAATAAAGCCACAAATCGGCCATCTTGGAAACCACGTGCTTTTTCTAGTGATTTTTCAAGAGCACGAATTGAGAGAACCACAACGCCCATGGGGACGAAACATCCATATATCATTTGCTTACTTATACTAAACAATCGACTTTAATTTCACAATTGTACGAAAATTATTACGCTAGATTTGAACTTATGATAATAGGAGTAGGAAACCGTTTGGTGAATTTAAAATTCACAACATGGTTTGATTGTATAATCACCTTAAACGTCAGCTTAGTGTCTAATAATACACCTAGATCCTTGACAACAGTCTCTCTACGTAGTGTGGTTGATCCAATAGTATAGTCAAAGGCAATTGCTGAATGTTTACGAGAAAGCGAAATGAAGGAGCATTTATCTGCGTTGACATAACCTGAGGGGTTCCGCAAGGTTTCATACTGGGTCCGGTGTTATGGAACGTCATGTACGACGGTGTCTTGAGGTTGAAGTTCCCGGTGGGCGTGGTAATCATCGGCTTCGCTGACGATATTACGCTGGAGGTCTACGGCGAATCGATCGTAGAGGTGGAGTTGACTGCAGCCCACTCGTTCGCAATTGTGGAGAAGTGGATGAGTTCCAGGGAGTTAGAACTGGCTCACCACAAGACTGAGGTGGTTGTTGTTAACAACCGAAAGTCGGAGCAACAAGCGGTGATAAGTGCAGGCCATCAAACTCCTGGGGGTAATAATCGACGATAAGCTCACCTTTGGTAGCCACGTCAATTGCGCCTGCAAGCGTGCCTCCACAGCTATAGTGACATTGTCCCGGATGATGTCCAATAGCTCTGCGGTTTATGACAACAAGCGCAAGCTTCTGGCTAGCGTTGCTCTGTCCACACTGAGGTAAGGGGGCCCAGCTTGGGACACGGCCCTGCGTATTAACTGCTACACAACGAAGTTAGAAAGTACGTATAGGCTCATGTGCCTAAGAGTTGCGAGCGCGTACCATACCGTGTCGCACGATGCACTTTGCGTCATCACCGGTACGATGCCAATTGACATCGTTATCGGTGAAGACATTGAGTGCTTCGAAATGCGCGGCACTAGAGGCATCCGCAGGACTGTCAGGTTGTCCTTAATGGTCAAATGGCAGCGTGCGTAGGACAGTTCCACTAAGGGTAGATGGACAGGACACATAGGTTCATACCGGAGATAGGTACGTGGGTCAAGAGGCACTATGGGGAAATCACTTTCCCAGGTCCCAGGACCCAGGTCCTTACAGGTCATGGTTGCTTCAAACAGCATCTACACCGGTTCGCCCGAGTTTCCGGTGTGCGCAGGTTTAGAGGAATCGGCGGAACACGTGTTGTTCGTGTGCACACGTTTTTGCACAATGCGTGACCACATGCTTGCCACATGTGGTCTGGACGCTACCCCGGACAACCTAGTCCGGAGGATCTGTTAAGATGAAGTTGGCTGGAACGCCGTTTTATCGGCTATCGTCCAAATCGTCTCGGAGCTACACAGAAGATGGCGCGTGGACTCAAGGAATGGCTAGTTCAGGCGCAAATAAGAGGTGGTCTAAGGGTTCGGAGTCGGCTTCGTTGATCAAACCAGTGTCCTGTGGTCGAACTCGATCCTTTTATCGGACAAGTGGCCGCGCGAATAACAACATGGTATCGTCGCTTTTGCGGCGTTGGTCAACCGGGCGGGTTCCAAGCCCGAGGACGGAAAGGGGTCCTCCTCAAGGCTGGGACAGGCGTAGGCACCGCGTCGGCAAGTCCCTCTATGGGTTGGCGAATAGGCCCTATCGGAGAGAGGTCAATTTGGGGTACACGCGGCATCATCATTTTTGATACCAGTCGTGCAGAGGGAAGCAGGCACGAAGTCGACTCTTCCCACCTTCCGAGGACATAGGGCGTGGTAAGGCCACCTGGAAAGCCAGCAATGCGATGACACGATGACATTCTTCTAAAAAAGCGAGTCACGATGTAAGGAAGAAAAAAAAACGCACATACATACACACACACAGACATCGCTTATATTCCTCGAACTGAGTCGATTGGTATATAACACAATGGGTCTTTGGACCTTCTATAAAAATTATGTTTTTGGAGTGAAGGTACACCGTAACTATGCTATGCTAATTTGTGTTGCTTATTTCGTACTGAAATTTGGTTAGGTTTTCTATTATTATTTCCTTTTCGATTTTTACTCAATAAAGTGTTTCGATAACCCATTTAGAAGTTCCTTAGTAAGATTATTTATATAAAACATATTATATGAGTTTGCTAATTCCCACATTGGAAGGAAGCAAGAGCAGTCGAAAAACGAACCAACCGAAGGATGAAAAACAATATGAAGAAAAGTGACTAGTGAGGCACAGGAAATAATGGAGCAGAATGATATGCGGAGGTTTTATGAGACTTTATGAGACAATGGCGTGCGGAAAAAGACAATACTCAGCGGTTAACAGGAGAACGGTATCTGGCGGCGTCGCGTGAATCACGAGTTGTACCAGGTGTATAAAAGGCTGGATATTATTAAGGTTATACAACACGGCAGACTACGGTGGGCTGGACACGTTGTTCACATGCCGGAAGAACGTCATGCGAAGATAATATTCAGTACGCGTACGCGATAGCTTTCTGCAGTTGAAGAGGACTTGAGGGCGCTCAATGTTCAGGGCGACTGGAAGCGATTGGCCCAGGATCGAGTCCAGTGGAGAAGGATACTCCGTTCGGCGTAGGATCATCGAAGAGCTGTAGCCCATCACGTATCAAGTAAGTAATATCGTCACGAAATCCACAGAATTGCACCCATTTTATGTCGTCGACTAGTACTAATTGCAAGAGAGTTCATGTGGCACTAAGAGGCGGGATTCATGGGCGAACACTTTACCACGGTTCAGGTATTACCTAAATAAAAGTGTCTCTCAGTTGAACATCGGGGTCAGATCTTTGTGATTGGGCTACACCAAAAACATTATTTAAAGCTCTGTTTGTAGCACTTTTTGAAGTATTTTCTACAGAATCACTTCGTTATGAATTTTACAGACACATTTGTGTGCCATGGATCTTAGCCGTCGCATGATTGAAGATTAAACTGTCAACAACTCCATCAGCTGGGTATGTAAAACAAGACCCGAATGTTTCGGAATTTTCGATTAAATCCCATCAATCTGGCACGTGCATCCTTTCAGCATACCAGAGAACGGTAAACAAGTCATCCATTACATCACCCATTGCATCCACACGGGTCCTCCAGTTGGACCCTAGCGAGCTACCTACCTGCATCGGTATAAATTATGCGGGTGATTGTGACTGTCACTTTTGGGGCCGAACTATTCGATCCGCAGCAACTGGCAACGCTCTGGGACCACGGACGACCACGGCTTAATTTATGTCTTGACGAATCGTTAAAATTTATCGACTAATTATGCACCACGGAATACTAATTCATGAATTTTGCAGTGTTTTCATTTTTATCGCGAATCCAGCTCTTCCCCCGCCACACGCGCAAGCACGCACGAGGCGAGCTACGCACAGGTGACAGAAGTCGAATAAAATTTACACATCTCCTCACATCGCGCGCCCCATCAAACTGCATAGGGAGAGTTGACACTATTTTGTCGCCGGTTTTTAGGACAACTGACTTCATCAAAGTGCCAGCTGATTACTATCGGGTCGGGCAGTTTTATGTCATTGCACTGACTGGACGGGAGCGTTTTGCATTACTTGTTCAATTGGTTCAACTGAAGGGCTTTAGTTTCATTAGCGAATATGTTGATTGTAAATAACATCATCATTTGATGCTTTGCAAGATTCTTTCGAATGCTTTCACAAACTCTCTTAATTTCAGTTTCCATTTTGTGTGTTTTTCTGTAATTTTGTATTTTTTAGCTTTTCTTGGAGAAAGACCATGTGAAACCTATGTGAACTGGTCAAGTTGTTTTTCTGCCATTGTTTTGCCGATTCTTTTGCTACCAACGAACTGCGGCTTCGCGCGATCGGCGCGAGCAACCCGGTAATTAATGACTTGTGAAATACGAAATTAAAGGCATCGCGAGCAGCTCTGCCTAGCCGGGGTTGACTGGCAAAGCGATAATATCATGGTAATTATTTCGCCGATTTCGTTTCATTATCGAAACGGTTTTAAAGCTTCGGTCTGTGCTATAAAGCACTGACACGTTGGGAACATATTTTCCACCTCGGAAGATGTGGGATTCGTGCCTGAAATTGCACCCAAATTTGTGTCAGAGTAATTAAACGATAATAATGTCAAGTAATCGGATGGCTTTCATGGAAATACCGAAGCTACGCTGCATTTCTTTTCGGAATGATGATACAAATTTGACTGAAAATCTGACCAAACATTATATATAATAGCCTCGTTGGATATTTAAAGGTGGTTGTTTTGACCGCGTTACAATTATATGAGATCTGAAATGTTTTGGCTGATAAAGCTATGTCTATTTAGAATCCGGAATAATAAAATAATCTGTATCTCGGTAACGGATTGACGTACAAAGAAGGTTAATACATCAAATCAAGGGTAGTTCATTGTACTTTAAGGAAAAATTAATGATACAAATAATTTCTTCTTGTTTCTAGTGAAAATTTGCACCTTCTTCTTTATTCCTCTCATCAAAAGTTGCACACGTCCGGAGCACATTTGTTCCACATTTTGGTAATTTGAGTCGCGTCCCGAGCTGTTTTTCCACTTTTTTCACTTTTCTTAAGCTTCCGCTTCATTACTGCCCAAAATGTCTCGATGGGCCGGAGCTGTGGGCAGTTGCGTGGATTTATGTTTTTATCGATGGAATCTTTGTTATTATCGCGGTACCACTGGATGACTTCCCGGCTGTAGTGGCAGCTCCCCAAATCTGGCCAAAACTTCACGGGACCTTTATGGGCTTTATGGAAGGTTGACCGCGGTTTTTAGACATTCCTCCTTATACAGCTTCGAGTCCATCGTCTTATTCGTCACAAACACTTAGGTCTTTGCCCCACAGTTGCATATTCCTTGCCAAAATCATCCGTTTTTTTGCAAGTTTGTCCAAAAATGAAACTTGAACTTCGCAGGAACTACTCCTCGTGCCGTCACCATGTAGAATTTTTGGCTAGGAAGCTGTCCGAAATCCATTTTGACGTAGGTTCCATCGTCGACGAGCAGGATTATCAACGTGGGTGTGCAGACTTTTTTCTCTCCTTTCGGCTTCCATCTGGAATAATTTTTGACACGCTGCACGAAACTTCGTGAAATTTATACCACAGAAAGTGGGCACCTAGGTAGACAAACCGCTGAAAAATAATTCTTGCAGCGGTCACTTTCCGTGCCGCTGCAATCCAATAAATGATTCCGGATTCTAAATGGACATAGCTTTAGGGTATCGGCAGATATTTATGGCTTGTTATTGCATTACGGCAGTCGGCAGTCTCCTCTAATGTCGCAATGGCATTTAAAGGCTCATTTTCAACAAGCAGCATCGTGAATTCTCTAGTGAGCACACACAATTGAGGAGATGTATAAAAAATGTTCCTGTCTTTGGTTTGTCAGCCTGTGCCGGGAAGGAATCTCCTTCCGGCCGTTCAAACTCAACTCAAAAAACGGATCAGCAGTACGCCCTGTGAACTTGGATTAAACAAACGTTCCATATTCAAGTCTATCACTATGGAAGCCCCGAAGCCTCCGAGCATAATCCAGTTCACCTATAGCCTGGTAGGGGTCTTCCAACCTGCGCTCACGGGTAAGTACAGTGATCCAAAGAACTTTGCACGCTCTGATGATGTTATGTCCAACAGTCCTGGTCACCACTTCGCTCACATTCAATCAAAATCTTGTACTTATCTCGATTTCATCACTTCTGGGCGCGCAACACTTAGCAATAGTTCCGAACCCCCTCATCACATTCCAGACCATCCAGTCAGCGCTCATCAGTCTTCCCACACTTGTGTATGGATCAGGGGTTAGGGACTTCCAACCTTTGTTTTCAGCCAAGTGCAATTAAATAGAAAACTCTATTTGCTCTGATGACTTACTTGCTCGTACGACGTTATTATTCTGTCAGAAACATGGCTGCAAGATGTCATCAATTCCGTCCAGTTGTTCGGCCAACAATATGTCGTTCACCGCAAAGACCGTGCTTCAAGTATTCCAGCCCAAGTAGCAGTTTGAGTTTCATAACGATCATGAAAATAATTATTTGCTTTACAGAACTTCGATAAAACCAAAGCATAACACCAAAATGTTACTAGGGAGGTAAAACACGTGGAGGCGGTGTACTTATCGCTATAAAAGAAAAGTTTAGATCGTGTCACAATGCATCAATGTCGACGAACCTAATGTTGACCATATGTGGGTTGATGTTGACTGTAACGACAACAAGGTTTTTTCCCGTTGTCGTGTATGCTCCCCCAGATTTGGCCAGAAATCGCTGCAGTTTTGATAAACACATCAGTTCCATCTCGTCCGTGCTGACATCATCTGATATTTGCACTACACATCTTCTATTTGGGGGCCCTCCTTAGCCGTGCGGTAAGACGCGCGGCTACAAAGCAAGACCATGCTGAGGGTGGCTGGGTTCGATTCCCGGTGCCGGTCTAGGCAATTTTCGGATTGGAAATTGTCTCGACTTCCCTGGGCATAAAAGTATCATCGTGCTAGCCTCATGATATACAAATGCAAAAATGGTAACCTGGCTTAGAAACCTCGCAGTTAATAACTGTGGAAGTGCTTAATGAACACTAAGCTGCGAGGCGGCTCTGTCCCAGTGTTTGTTTGTTTGTTTGTTTATTGTCCAGTAGCGTAAGATACAAATCTTTTAAATTACTACCTCGGGTAACATAATAGACACAAATACTAACTTAACTACTATATTATTTTCCGGTTGTTTCAATTTCACTCTTAAATATTGCCTCCGATGAGGAACACTTAACAGCGGGCGGTAACAAGTTCCAATATACCATACCTCGAACGAACAAAGAACTAGCATAGACTTCCGTGTTGTATGCTGGGATAACTAGATTCTGTAGACGTCGACCCCGAGTTTGTATCAGCCTCCGATGTAGTGAAGCTGGAGATTGTGTTGAAAGCAATTTACGCAGGAAAATGCAGGAACGATATGCGTAAAAATGTTGCAAAGGACAGCCAATGAGGGTTGGTTGAAGGTGGCTCACATGGTCATAACGCCCTAAACCATAAACATAACGCACACAACAGTTCAACGCAACACGCAAACGATCAAAGCAACTTGCATTGGGGCGAACATGGAGTACATCTCCAAACATGAAATGTGGTAGAATCAATGATTTGAACAGCTTTAGCTTGATGGCGGTTGGCGCATCTGATGTACAACAGTATAACGTACGAAGACTGGCGTAAATTTTACCACATTGCTGTGCTATTAATCCATTCCACTGCAGGTCGTTATGAAAGATGAATCCTATGTTGCTAGCACTATCCGTCCAATCGATTATTTCTCCATCCAGCACAATCTCTGCTTCGGGTGGAGCAAAGCCGCTAACTCTCTGGCCTCGACTCGAAATAAACATCGCTTTACTCTTTGTTTTATTCATATAAAGCCCAATTCGTCTGCACCAATCTGCCACGCTTTCCATGTCATGGTTTATCATTCTGATTAGGTCACGTACGCAAGGACTATGTCGACATACGTACATCTGCACATCATCGGCGAACATTTGAATGGAACAGTACCGTAGCACCTTCGGTAGATCGTTTATATGACAATAGAAAAGCAGAGGACCCAGCACTGAACCTTGAGGTACACCGGACAATACATCAGCACTCCTTGAGCATCGATCGCCACAAAAAACAGTCTGTTTTCTTTCGCATTTCAGGCTTACGGCAGTAGAAGAAAAGTTGAACTGCATTTCGAGCTTGGATATTAGTTTACAGTGCGGGCGATATCGAAAGCCTTCAAGAAATTCAGTAGGAGAAGTATCCCAGCACCTTTCTTGTCTACGACGGATCCAATATCATCATAAACTCGAATAGCTGCTGTTTGGCAGTCAGTTAGCAAGTTGTTGTTATCGATGTACAAACTCATTTGCGCTTTGAGTAGCTTTTCGAAGGCCTTGGATAAGGCGCAAAGAATACTTATTGGCCGCAGATTGTTTATGTTGTTCAAATGTGCTCTTTTCTTCAACGGTAAAATCGTTGCATGCTGCCAGCAGTTGTGGAGGGTAGTCGTTCTGATGACCATGTTGAATAGAAGGTTTATGTGTTACACGACCAGTGCAAGGATTGTCTTGATGAAAAGAATCGGTAATCCAAGAGCATTAGATTTGACATCCCAAATGGCATTCACTATTTCCCAGGATTGCACAGAGCGGAATGAAAAACTATGCGGCGATGGCGCTGGTATACTGAAAGTCCTTGCTTTATTATGCATGTTGTGTGAAAAATTTGCTGCGAAAGTGTTGTTTATCTTGTTCGGATCAAACTCACATGGCCGTTAGGATTATTGACTCCTAGCCTCTTCTAATATTGCCAAAGAATATTTGGGGGTGCCCAACTATTCATACAGATACTGTTGCTTGGATAGAGCGATTTTTACATTGGCTATCTTGCTAAACATCTTGTACACCCGACGCTTGACGTCCTCAAGAGCACTGGTGCTTGCAACCAGTTCTTACACGCGTACGCCAAGTCCCGTTCTAAAAATGATAGTTTAACACTTTCAGAAAACCATGGGTTGTGACGACGGCGACTGCTACTTCTGCGGAGAGGGATGGATGAATCATGCGCCTTTTTAACATGAAAATTAAAAAATTCAATTGCTTCATCGGGGTTTTGGATTTGGTAAAAAACGTTCCATGGAATTGAAAGAATAGCATTCTCCACAGCATGTGGTTCGAAATTGGTATAGTCACTAGTAGTAGTGTAAGCTGCTTGTCCGACATATGTCGAAGTCTACCGAGACAAATATTAGGTCATGACAAGACAACCCCGGAAAACTGACCTGTCCAAATCGCAAGATACTGTCTGTGTTGTTGGTGAGAATGAGATCAAGCTGTGTACATCCTCCAGCATGGAAAAATGTTGGTTCTCCACTAACAGACGTCAAGGAAAAATTTTGGAGCATCGAATTAAATTTTTCACTCCTGCTACTAGGGCGCAGCATGTCGGTGTTGTAGTCACCAACCAGTATAATTTTCTGGCAATGAACTGCGAAATCAGTGAGGAGGAGTGTCAGGAAATTCAAGCAGTCGTTGTTTGGGGGGTTGTATATGGTTATCAGCAGAATTTTGTTTTCACCAACCCGAAACTCTAACGCCAAGCATTCTGTTTTATCCGCTGAATCTGCTGTCAGTGTTGTACCGAAAACTTTGTGGCAGGTTAGATGCTCTTTATAGTAAACAGCTATACCTCCACCACGCCTACATGTCCTATCATTTCTCACAACTGAGTAGCCCGAGATGCCAATACTACGATCGCTGTGCTTAGACGTGAGCCAAGATTCGGAAAAGCATGCTATCACAACTTTAGATGCAGACAATAAGTCACGTACTTCATCAAGCTTCGCGAAGTTGCGCGCACAGATACTCTGTGCATTCCCATGTAAAATGTTCAGCTTATCAGGGAGAAGAACAGCGTTAAGCACTGCTCGCGGAATGTTCGTGGAGGTGTGGTTTTGAGATGGTGGCATCAAGTAAAGTAGGGGAAGCAATTTCTAGAGGGCTGCATAACTATGGTGAAATATAAAACAATTTCGTCTAACATACAATCTTCAAATTTCAAATACAAAAATTAAACAATCACAACTTAAACATGCTATTCAAAGTGAACGAAGTACATAGTTACGAAAATGGCCCACCAGTTGCAGACTTCACATGGACCACTCCATGCTTGGTATATACCGATGTCAGTTTACCGCTTTCTTCAGATTCAGCGCAGCCGATTTCAGTTTCCTTGCTTCGACGGTGAGACTTTCGTTGATATAAATACGACGATCAGAGTCCATCCCGATGTGTTTCAACTTAAGATCACGCTTCCGCAGATAAGCACTGTAAAACTGATCCCGTGTTGACTTCAGTGCAAATTCAACTACGATGAGGCTGTTTTTGTCCGAATTACTGCTGGGTGTCATACGCCGTGCTGCTGTCAATAGGGAAGATCTGTTGATGTCCAGGTGCTTACTGATGTCCTCAAGTACTGTATTCAAGCGTTCGTCGTTTTGGAAAGGTATGCCACTAATTATGAGCTCATTACGATCAGCTAATGCTCCAAGTGTTTGAGATACATTGTCCACCCTCTTTTCCAGCGACTCCAAAGCAGCGTCCTGTTGTTGAATTGTTGAATTTCTCTGTGCACTCTATTTTCAACGATTCGATGTCACACTTTAATTCTGTTTTAACAGCGACGATTTGATAGTTGATTTCGCTTCGTACTGTGTCAATCAGCTGTCTGGTTTCCGCGAATTGCTTCATCATCGTCCTCATGATGCCTTCCAATGATACCGATTGAACATCCTCATCATCTGCCTGAGGCACATTACTTACCCAGTCAGATCGTAGTCGCTTGTTTGCCGATGGTGTGTTGTTTGCGATACCACTAGCAGTAGGTGGAGTACGCTGCATGCTTGCCATTGAGAGCGAAGAGGAATAGCCAACGATAACACAATCTTCTGTTCACTACGTGTGTGTGCGTCCCAGCAGAATATCGAGGCTCGATGACGATCTATAGTCCGCTGTGCAGCAAAACAATGGAGCATCCAGATACGCTTGACACGGTTTAATTGCAATAAACTTCCAACGGATGAACGAATCGAATTTATAACGCGTACAATTTTGCTTCGGACATTAAGGTTTTCGATGAAATAACTTTCAGAATAGTTTTATAGATGGAACTATCACTTTGCCGCTGTTTAATCCGCTACTATTTATCGACACATACTTGCGTCCGTCTGTTGTTGTCGACCGTTTTTCAGTGTGGGGATGTAATGCCAATAAGAAGAAGAAGAAGAAGATCTTCTATTTGGCGATTTCAACTTTCACGATCTGTCCTGGCGCACGGTAGCTGATGGATACGCCTACCCCGAGCCATCTGACTCTGTATCTGCTGGCATTGTGTTTATTGAATACGCTGAACCTAAGGTCACTCCCCATAGAATCCAAATTTTAAAGTACTCGCGTTTTCAATGGCACACCACTCGGTACGGAAGTAACACACAACTGTCATTTTTCTTTTTGCACGCATGCTACGACGCAGCGAAGCCGAAATTATAAAAATGACAGTTGTGCGTTGCGTCAGTATCAAGTGGTGTGCCATCACCACCATCTGGTTCGTGATTTGCCCAACTAACTGAAATCAACAGATGTCGGTAGTGTTTGAAAGACGATGAATTTGATGAGTGAATGTTCAATGTGTTATGTCTGTTTGTCTGTGCTGGTACCATTCGATCCATATAGCCACTGTACGATGCCGAATTCGTATAACATGCAGGGAGTCAATCGAAGATAAACGGCTTGAGTTTTTGAAAGCTAATTACTTACATCTGTGTGAGGTTTGAGTAAAATGCCTTCAGTGTGTTATAATAGATTCACACATCAGCGTGTCAATCGGCGAGCAGCAAGCCATGATTTTGCCTCTTCCAGTCAGACCTCCGCGGCGTGCGCACGCATAGAGATGTCGTGAAATCCCGATTAATCGATTATTAACTAATCGATTATTCTCGATTATTGTCGATTGTTGAATCGATTAATCGTTGGATAGTAATCGATTCAAAATCAATCGATTATCACAACGATGAATCGATTAATCGAAGTAATCAATTAATTAGCGACATCCTTATGATGTCGTAAAATCCTGATTAATCGATTAGTAACTAATCAATTACCTCGATTCCTCTCGATTATTATATCGATTAATCGTTGGGTAATAATCGATTCAAAATTAATCGATTATCACAACGATGAATCGATTAATCGAAGTAATCGATTAATTTGCGACATCTCTACGCACACATCCACGGGGAACCACCGTGATAACTTCGTTCCGGCCATTTAGGGCTACACATTTTGGCGATCCTGCCAGTCTATTTTTTGGATCCTGTCGCTGATTTCATGAGGTGAGTTGAATTCAAGTGGTTAAATTGTGACGAGTGATATATTTCAGTTTACAAAATCACAAGGCGTGTCTCGAAGACCGTCGGAAAATGGTTTGCGGTTTGCAAAATCACAAGACGCTTCTCGAGGACCGTTGGAAAATGGTTTGTGGTTTGCTAAATCACAAGACGCGTCTCGAAGACCGTCGGAAAATGGTTTGTGGTTTGAAGAATATTAAAGCCTCGCCTGGAAGACCGTAAGAAATTGGTTTGTGGTAGGCAAAATTACAATGCGCGTCTGAAAGATCGGTGAAAATGGTTTGTGGTTTAGATAACTATAAGGCGTGTCTGAAAGGTGGTCGAAAAATATGTATTGTAGTTTGTGAAACTACAAGGTTAGTAAGACCAACGGAAAATGGTTTACGATCTAGAAAATTTCAAAGTCCTGCGAGCATTGATTTTGATTGAAACAAATTTAGATTACATGAAGCCACCTGGCAACGTGCATGATACTACCAGTCGAGCTATTATATAACGAAATCTGAGAGAAATGGAGAAATATTCAATGCTGTACTGTTCGAAACTGTTCGGAAAGCCAAATATATTATCTAAAAATTTATCTTGGAATGTACTGTCTTAGTAGCCATAGCGGGATAACCTGTAGGAGCAGATATCTTGGAATTTGAAAAATTAATAAGGTTGTCGGATATTACAAAGCTATTCGGAAGTTCGAATTCATTATGCGTAAGATTAGTTTGGAGTTATTGAGCAATACTGTGTACTGTACGCGAAACTAAAAGTTGGATTAAATGTACGGATTTGGAATGGATTTGAATTGGATTCGGATTAGGTTTGGATTTGGATTGAGTTTGGATTTAAATTATATTTGGATTGGGTTAGCATTGGATTTGATTTGGATTGAATTTGGGTTAGCATGAATTTCATTATTATTATTATTAGGTTGTTCTTAAATCTTATTAGTAATGAAGTTCAACGCCGCTTAGTTTTGGATTGCATTTGGGTAAGATTTGGAATGTTTTTTGGAAGAAATTGTCATTGTATTTGACAAACAAAAGAAGGCTTCGTAAATTTGTTGTTCTCTAATCATCCAACGAAAGTATGTATCATGTTTTATCTTTCGCGGCCCACAGTTTTGGAACCCACACTTTGAATCATTGTTGTGGTATTAAAACCATGATGTTGAGTCAAGTTTATTTTGGTGTGCAGTTTTCAATGGAGTTAACCGGTTGCTCAACTGCAACCGATGTTCGCTTTCGTCGCATTTAAATAACCCAGGAGAAAAACAAGCATTGCATCCTATGCTAGAAGATTTTTTTGCGTTTTTTAATGAGAGAAGAAGGGAAATGTGGGGTTTGAGTAAAATGCCTTCAGCGTGTTATAATAGATTCACACATCAGCGTGTCAATCGGCGAGCAGCAAGCCATGATTTTGCCTCTTCCAGTCAGACCTCCGCGGCGTGCGCACGCATCCACGGGGAGTCACCGTCATAACTTCGTTCCGGCCATTTAGGGCTACACAATCTGAATGCAGCTATTCACTCCATCGACTGGTCACCGTCGTATAACACACGCGACGTCAATGAAGCAGCCTGGTTTTTCACTTCTACCACAGATAACAGATATTGAGGCTGGTATCCGATAGGGTAAGACGGTATAATATGCCCCCCCTAAGGCAAAACCTTGATAACTTTTTACTTTTCATCGCAATTTATGCAAACTTTGTGTTATTTGGTAGTGCAAGAAGTCGCAAATGTATTGCCCGTGAGTAGTCATATAAAAATATTACAGATAACACGTAATAATGCTTTTTTGAAAAGTCGTGTAAAATGGATTCCGAAAAGTGCCTGGGCAATACGCCCCACCTTAGCCAAAGACGTTCCATAGCCCTTCATTAGTATATTATCAATCCCATACTGAAAAGGTTACAAATCCTTATGTGCTTGACATTAAAAAACCAACAAAAGTCAATTTAATCAGGTTTTAATTACATTTCAATAATTTCCATATAATTGGGAAGCAATCCAGGTGTCCAGTTGGTAAGGGCATATCGTCCTGCCTACACTGGGGCGTTTTGGCCAGTGAAACATATTTTCGAAAATCGTTACGTTTTTGAAGATGGAAGCAATTTTATATCAATTCTGAAATTCTGGGAAAATAAACCAGAAAAAATATGAGAATACGAATAACATGAAGCGAAATCCAGGTCATCGTGAGCCAAGTCAAGAGAAAGCCAAAAAAATATCAGGTCGAATATAAAAGAAAAAAGTAGAAAGTTGTAATTAAGACACGACCGCAAGTTGAACGTAGAATTACGTATAGTTCGATAGTGGATGCAAAATTCAATTATTTTTTGCATGTTCATTGCCGATGGATATAGCCGAAATATAGGCAATTTGCGGTAAAAGTTAAATTTTTACACTACCTGTCGAGATAAGATTTTCAATAGTTAAATGCATTGAATTAATTGTTTATAATAGTTGTATGAAATCTTAGAGTTAAGTTAAGAGTTAACTGAACGATTCATACCAAAATCGTCAGAATCCGTTGAAAAACGGCTGAGTTATTGACTCTTACCTCTTTTCGTGACGGTCCCAAATTTGGAACTGAAATGATCTCCCTGTCTCACTGAAAGACGTAATTCTACGTCTTTCCAGATCTATCCTACAGTGAGATTTTGACCCTTCCTTAGTTACTAGGAATTATTTCCAGACTCCAGTATTTATAACCCCATAGAAAATAATTCATATTTGCTGCCCACGACGCCATGATGAAAAATCATCGAACACTACCGCCACCCCCATAATGGCTCGCGAAGTTTTCACAGCTCAGCCTCCAACCTACGTGTATTAACATTTCAGTGGAGTTGTGTCTTAGCTCATTTGACAGAAAAGAGCGCCCGAAAAAATGAATGACCGTTAAAAAGTGTGAGACAAACAGAGAGCGCCAGTGACACGTCGGTTCGTCGGTGCTAAAATGTCCCCTTCCACAGGTGCCCCGGGGCCAATCTGTAGGTCCAGGAAGCGGTTAGAATATTCATACTTTGCTTCCTGAACAAAAACTTTGAAAAACAATCCGTCGAATGACTGATTTTGGAGCTAAATCCTAAAGGTCCCCATTCACAGGTTCCCCTTTCGGAGACGAGCCAGCCTCGGGCTGAAAGTCTCCCTAAAATCGACGCATAATACTGGATTATAGTAAGGTTTCGGACCCGTTTTCTGCGCAACGATTATCCTTTCACTTATAAGTTCCCACTTCATAAGTGCAGATTGTGCCGGAGCCCTTAGTAGGAAGCAAACTCCGCGATGCCGGGAGCGTGTTCACCTGGTAAACCAGAGTACACCCGATTCTTTTTTTACACGGGGAATGCCATCTGTGTAAAAAAGTGTTCAGTTCAAAATTTGAAAATCCGTGTACAAAAAGTTTTTTGATTTCTCGACGAATCATGCAGAATGAAGCAACTTTGCAAAAAATTTGTATGGGATTTTTTTTACACTTCCGTATAAAAAAAAATCCGTGTAAAAACAGAATCGGGTGTACCGCAGAACTTGTCCCGACGGCGTTTTGTGTTCCCCAAGGTTTGGCTAACGGACTTCACTTAGTCCCAGGATCTCAAGCTTCGTTCAGTGTGTCTCATTGGCAAGTTGTGCCAATTTACCCTGCTGGGCAAGGGTTAAAACGTTCCATGTTCATATTTGTGTCCGTTGTTTCGCGCTGAGAGTCGTTGCCGTAAATTCAGTCCGTATTCTTTCATTATCGGATTCTCGAACAAATTGATGTTTCGGGAACAGTAGGTTGTTGGCCCAAGGTTCCCTATCCACCGGGATGGGGCTGCCATCTTAGGTATAGCTTCCGGGGAATAGCATTTCATACTCAGCCGCTGGATGCCAGAACAGACGCTGTTAGAGCCGCACCTCCTTGGTGAACAGACGCTCGATCAGTCGAGCCAAATTTGTTTCAAGTCCCACCCAACACCAGGACTAGGGTAGTGCACTTTGAACCAGTCTTCAAGGTGCAGCCCCGCGCAAATGTTTATCCGTGCTGCCGCACTCGAATGAACATTCGCTTCGGGCTCGAACGTCCACTCGTAAAAATGAGCATGAACCCGATCGTAGGCTGGATGCTCATGTTTTGCACCGCGCTCACAGCGGCGCTCGAACATTGATGTTTCCAGCGCGGCTGTGAGCGCCGCTTTGAGCACGGTACAAAACATCGGTTACAATCAATAGACATTGCTTGGTTGGCTAGGCTTAGCATTTTGGTGTTGAAACCAAGGACGGAAATCTTCGTTCTACTATCAGTAGCATCGACGCTCAGTAGGCAGCTTCGTCATTGATTCGTGTTTGTTTTGATCAGACGCTCGGCAATGCAGGCACGAACATCTCGCAGCATGCTGTCAAATTTCCATACCTTTTTAACCGCCCGATCCTCAATAGCCGATTGATAATCGAGCGTAAAAAATGAATATCTACCGGGGCTGAAATGAATATTTTGAATTGCGGTTGATTTGCACCAATTGATGATGATTATTTTACTTTATATACTAAACAGATGCATATATTTTAGGAATCTGACTTCAAAATGTTAAATCCATGCACCGCAGTATGAAATGATATTCATATTTTGAGATTTCAAATTGAATATCAATGTGCCAAGCTGAAGATTCATTTTGACACCGCACAAAACAACGCTGACACCTAGGCTGACCAGATCATTTTAGTGAAAAAACGGGACAAACACGCTTGCAAAATGGGACATGTCAAAAAACCGTGTGATAATATTGAAAAGCTGTGAAAATTTCAAAATATATTGGCTTGATTTTCATCCTTGTAAGAAATGAAGAAATATTTTAGAGTGAATCATTCACCACCATAACATTCTATTGCATTAAGTTAGTCGTGGAAAAATATTAAACTACTCTACGCGGACAAAACTTCGTGAACAGAAAATTACGCATCTTTCAATATAAAAAAAATTGTGCATTTTTTTAATTTTATTTCTATCTACCCTTAGATATGGATTAAGGATTTTATTATTGACCAATATCCAAAACTTTTCCAATTCTAGACCATTGGAAATAACAAACAATAGTGTAAGACTAAGTACCCTGCATAATGCTGGTTTTGGGCATTAGAAGGCTAAGAACAAATATTTTAAGAAAAATATCAGATGGCGAATGTGAAAAGAGCAATAGGGTGGTATGATTAATTTCCCGTGTCAAATCCATTTTTCATGGACATAAGTGAGAAAACATCTGCAGATAAGAATAACAAGAATGCCATCAAGGAACTAACATTATTAAAATGTCATTTAAATAATTTCCATCATTATGGTTGGCGCATGAGAATAAATGTCTAATCTAATCAATTCACAAACCTTTTTGATCGAAATGGATTTGAAAGTAACTAAAAGTAGCCGCACACCTCAGGAATCATGTCAATTGATTTTGTTCCCATGTGCTTCTAAAAAACGCGAGACCTATGCAATTAGTTCGCGAAAAGTAAGAAAATCTTGATGCCAGTTTATGGTCTGGTTTACAGCTCGGACTCTCGGATATTTACGCCGGATTGTATTTTAAATCGGGCCGAATTTCTAATTTTTCATAACGTAATCTCATAAGTCCCGTCCACACACCTGGGAGCGAAATTTACAGGCAAGCTCTTGATGTGTAAACTAGCGTTAAAGTACGTGAGGACCTTACATCTAGGCTTTAATCCGACCAAATTTTCTCTCGGTTTGAAACTGCCTTAAACTCGATTTTGTTTAGTTGATCAATAAATTATTTTTTCATGCCATCGTTATTTCACAGTGGAAGATTTTGAAATATTCAGAAGACTGAATGATTTTAATGTTTTGAAACGAATCAAATGATTTGAAAATATGTGGTAAAACAGATTTGAAAAAAACCCAAATTTATCCCCAAGTGGTGATTATGCCTTTCTCGATTCGATATGTTGGATTCGAATTAATGTTGTAAATGCTGTGCTAATTGCCTACATCTTGGCGGTTAAAATATTTGATGCAACTCTATCACGCTGCTTATAAATTACTCAATAATTGAGTAATTTTTAAGCAATTATTATGAGAGTAATGGATTGCGTCATGGCTAAATTGATTAATGACTTAAAGTGTGCATGTAAACAGCGTATTTGTTAAAAGAAAAATAGAAATATTATTCAAATTGAATGAGTTATTAGCAAACAAAAACAATAGTGTCCAACTAGGAAAGTTTCTCCGTCGAATGAAACTAGTTGCACTCGAATCGGTCAAGTCCTTCTATATGAAACGTGTTTAACATTAAAAATTCCCCGGGATACACACATCCACACACACACAGTCGGACATTTGCTCAGTTTTTCGAGCTGAGTCGATTGGTATATAACACTATGGGTCTCCGAGCCTTCTATCAAAATTTGACGTTTGGAGTGAAATTATAGCCTTCTGGTACAACTTTGTTGTATGAGAAGGGCAAAAATGAGTTATACCTACTTCGGAAGAATCAAAAAAATATCCCAAATAAACTAAATCTTAATTAGAATGTCCGTCCCTGCATTTCATTTTATTGACGTTGAGGCGTGACCTGATTTTCAGGAAATACTTGCCTAGCAAGTTACTAACTCTGTTCAATCGAAATATTTCAATGCCTCCGAAATAAGCAGAAAAAATTATGAAAAATGTAAATGAAGCTGTATGAAACTGTAAGAACTCCCGGAGAGGCACATGTTGCCATAGACTGTTAAAAACCTTAAGAAAAGTCGATGAATGGAAAATGCTAAACGGCATAGATAGCATTATTTTAAAAGCAACACTAATAACATAACATCCTACACTTTTTTTATAGGTTTCGTACACTTTCTTTGCTAGCCGAGGGCTACAAATCTCTCTAATAAAGACCCACAAATAATCACTTTCTATGTATTTGATTTTAGCCTCCTGCCTAAAATATTGAATTTGTTTAAACAATATTTTGCAGCTCTTTGGAAGAATCAATGAAAAAACGGGACAAATTGAGGATTTTTTAGATTACGACGGGACAGCACAATAAGGCCTAAAAAACGGGACTGTCCCGTTAAATACGGTACGTATGGTCAGCCTACTGACACCGAGAGTCGACGCTTGCTGCTGTTCGTGCACATGCCGTCCTATTCATTCGCACATTCAGATTCGGGAAAAACTCGCAACTTGATTGTGTGTTAGATGTCAGCTATTTGAGTGTAGTTAAGGCTCTATAAACCGTAATCAATTTGATGATGAAGATGATTTTGTTCTCATTCGCACTAATACTAATGCAATTTTAGCCAAAATTCAATATTTCACTGCTATTCACCAACTTACCTCTATCAACGTATATTCATGGTATTTTCATATGAATTTTTCACTCACCTAGCTAATTAATTATCAATTAATTGACTGAAAAGCGCTTAAAACTGCTTTTTTCCTAGACAAATTTTCGTATGCTAATTACACACACACCAACTCCGAACGATCGAGACTCACACATACACATGCACTCAGTTTTTCTCTTGTTCTTTTCTTGCCGTTTTCTTGATTTTATCACAACTAAACATAATTCACTACCCAACTTTCACTTTTGTCTTTGATGTTGAACACCAATTTCTTCACTTCATGTCGAAAAACCAACGAAAACTGCTTTAAAAAATTTGAAGTGAGAGACAAATTTGGCGGCCGTATTGTGAATGTTGCAAAATTCGGAACACCCAAATTCACTACCGCATTAGGTGAAATAGTGCGCTCAAAATCTCGGCAAAGCAACTTAGAAATATCAAAACAATACATCGAATATGCTAGTCGACACGCAAACAACTTTATGCATATACAAGAAAAGAATCACCATTTCATCGTTCCCAGATTTATTTGATCAAACAAACTGCGGTTTGTCGAATTAATCAAATCAACCAGATAAAAAGAAAAGATTATGCAAGTTTCTGTTGGCAGGGTGGAGAATGGTTGACATTTAATTTTACCGTACCATTCATGCTACCATGCAGTCAAAAAAACAAAACTACGGCAGCCGCAGCAGCAGCAGCAGCCACGACCAAGCAGACGATAGCACATACTTTTACTATTTTCTCCCCCCACAATCAATGTTTTCGTAGAATAATTTCTCAACGTATAGCCGGTTTTGGTGGCAAATATACATTTCGTTATTCCTTACTCATTTTACAGATTAGAACTAATAAATCAGTATCTGTGGCTAGCACTCTTTCAAGGCTGTGTGCCACAGCCTAATTCAACTCGATTCTGTTCTATTTGCACTGCGCACAAGAAAGTGTGGATGGATGGCACGAGACTCACGCAGCAGCAAACAAACAGTCTGCGGATGAAGAATAAAAAAGACTTAATTTCGTCTTACATTTATTTGGGAAACTGTCTCAGTGTGCTCGACTGCTCAGTGCACGAAATTTTACCGGATAAAATGTAAATATTCGGAGAATCAAAGTGTTTTACTGTACTTTCCCCAACACTGTATGTTGAAAGCCCAGTGGTGTACGAAGAAATTTAAAATAAGTTTCCATATAATAAATATAAATACATATAAATATTTCATAAATGCTCAAAAATAAACATTTTGTTGCATGCGATTCCAAGCAACAGCATCAAAATTTAAGAAAATTTTTAATTCATGATTTTCTATTGAGTTGAAACTTTGCACAGTTTTTCAATTTCATCTAAATCGTCATTTTTCGATATCAAATCTTCATATTGAGTCACGACTAACTTTTCAAAAGAGTGTATGTGAAAATGGTTCAAAAATATTCGAAAAGCTGCACAGCAAAAACGGAATGTTCAATTGTTATGATTTTTCCAGCAAATTTAAGACAACTAAATGGTGATTCTTAAGAAAATGTGCACAGTAAAAAAAAATTTTTTTTGCCTTTAAAAATATCATTTTTGTCACAAAAACTCAAATATCTCAAAACCCTATCTTTTTTCGAACGTAATCCATTATATTAGCTATCTACCATAAAAATTTGGTGATGGTAAACTAATAAACAAAAAAGTTATGACATTTCAAACATTTCACAATTTTCACATATAGTAAACAAAAAAAAATTTCCGTGTATTTTTTTTTTCAAGAATCGCAGTTTGATGCTGATTTTATTGTTAAGGGCCTTGCGTGAGTTATTTATGTATTCATCGATATTATGTATATTATATGTATAAATATTATATGTATAAATAAATAAAAATGAATTAATATTATCCTAAGTATTAAATTAAATGTGGCAGTTACACAATGTTGTTATAGAAACTCTAAGAGTTTTGGGTTTGAATTTTGGTATGGGTTATGATATCATGAAAACAGTTTATTAATACTTACTTTTTATTTATTTTTATTCAAATTTTTTAAAATATCGAACACTTTTGAATTATTATCAGCACAGTTTGAGTATAGTTTTGCTTTAATTTTATTTTCCGACAATGGAATGAAACAGTGAAATTTTTGGGTTCCTTGGATCGTTTTCGCGTTATTAAATTGCTCGCTGAGCTCTGAAGCCTTTTCGTACTCTTCAGTAGTAGTAAAACAAAATGATAATTTGGTTAAATCTTTTTCTTTTCTACGATTTGCCCAATCAAAAAGTTCTTTCGCAGTTTTAATTGGATGCTCACGTTCTTTGGCTAAACTTGCTCTTGTGGCCATGCGCTTTATTGTTCCTCCAATAGCATCACAAGGACCTTTGCCATGTGATGTAGCAAAAATGCCATTCTGCATCAATTCCGTACATTGATTTAAATTGACATAGGCTCGAAAAATTCTTACGATTTTTGTACTGCGACGCTGCTCCATCAGACATGAAATATATCTTTTTGACTTCTTTATGCTTATCAACGCGTAAAAGTTAATCATTTTTCAATGAACAAGTTTACGGATACTGAATCGTGTCTTAAATCTTCGAAATTATAATAAAACTTAAGTGTTCAATTTGCGTACTTCCATTAAAATAAATAACGAATGGATGAATTGTAGCTTGTTGTACGTTCCAGTGATGGGACTGCACTTCATCTTGCAATACAAAGCTGTAATTTTCAGAAAAATCACAAATGACTAAAAATTCACCATTTTGTAATGTATTTTCGTATTATTTAAAAGCTGGATTGTTCTGTTTTAATGAAATCGTGAGGGATTAAACTTTCTAATTTCAAGCAAAAATATGACACAAACTCATCTACAGGTTTTACAATAGTTTCTATGTCACACCTATCCGTGGTCACCCATTGCTCAAATGATAACTGATCAATATATTTTTCTTCAAACTCAGCGAATAAAGTATTTTCCAATGATGAAGAATCTGGACAATCCGAACAAGATCGTAGATAGCAATTTGATGTTGTATTTTCACACAAAAGACTACCAGTTAACATTTTAATATCCTTTGTTAAATTGATTCTTTTCAAACTATGTAAAATAAGATTAATATTCTCATGGGTTGTGCACACACACACATTATGTGTTCCTGAATTGGAAAGAAGCTTACATTGCCTTGGCCGAAGGCTTGCAAAAGAGGAAAACCGTATTTTAATATTATCGTGAATTTCCTTGAAGCGTGTGTACGCTTCTTTCAAAGTCGTCATCATTAATCGTTTTTGGATTGCTTGACGCTTTCCATCTTTTTACTGATACATAATCTTTTGACCAGGCATAGCTCGACTTACTTCATCATCTTCAAAATATTGAACTACTATTTCTTTTGTCTCATCTGTTAATGCAGTACTAGACCTAGTATTTTTGGTTGAAAGACAGTTATTCTTCAATTGTTTTGCCTCTTTTACTGTATTTCTATTGGTTTTGAACTCATCAATGGCATCCTGAAGAGACCACGAACTTGGCAGCATCGACAAAATCAATAATTTTTCTTTCCTTGTCGTGGCTGCATTCGAGAACCTTTCCTTCATATTTATAATTACCTCATCGTAGTCTGTATTTTCCACATCATCATGTCCTAATTTGAAGAGGTTTCTTCGTACAGCTTCGTTTATTTCACGGTATTTTTTTCTCCGGGTAATAAACGTAGTCCATCTTACTCCATTTAATCGGAGTCACTTTTATCCCAGCTATGCCCTCGTTAAAGCGTTCGATGTTGACCTTTTGGATACACTCATCTTCCGATTGATTTGTTGAAACAGATTTCGCTGATGGTACAGGTGGCAAGGCTCTCAGCACTTAATACTTCTGGTAATTCCTCAGTTGTTGTCGATACATCTGGCAACTCCTCAGTTGTTGTCTTTTTCGAACTTCCTGCGCTCTGCTCTACCGATGGTATACAGATTGCTCGTTTGTCAACGTATTTGCAGGACGGGCAAATGCGTACATTTGTATTCAATGTGGACATTGTGGCATAACCAGTCGCTTTCAGTTTATCTATGGTGGTTTCGGTGAGATTTCGTAACTCTTTTGAACACTTTTTTTTTCCTGCAAACGGCCTACAACAGTTGAGAAAGCGACTACTCATGTTGTTCGTTATATTTTAATAAACAAAATCACTTTTAAGTTTTTACTGACTAGTTTGGTGTCGTTTGCTTGACTGAAGAAAAAATTACTATAAGATCTTTAACAACCATAGTAGTAGTAATTTTTTGCTTTTTCGTGAGCATTGTCATGGTATGTACCTATCATGCATTTGTTGTTGTTGAAGATACCCGTTTCCTCCCGATCATAAAGTCTATTCTCTAAGAGGTATATTTTTGCAGGTAAACTATAGACGTACACGTGTATATAAATCTTTGATTTTGCAGCTTTTGTCTTAAAAATAACATTTCTGATATGTTTCTATCAACGTTATTATCAACAGGTTTCAACACTATTAAAAGAATTTTTCGCCAGTCACGTGCAATGAAAATTATGACACTATCAATACTTTTGATCACAACACTGGATCGTGTCTAAGTTTCTTATAGATGCTATGAATAATTAAATCAAAATATCATGAAAACAACTTGTTTAAATCACGTCCCTTAACAATAAAATCTGCATCAAACTGCAATTCTCGAAATAACTTACACAGAAAGAATTTTTTTTTTACTGATTGTGAAAATTGTGGAATGTTTGAAATGTCATAACTTTTGGGTTTATTAGTTTACCATCACCAAATTTTTATGGTAGATAGCTAATATAATGGACCGTTTTCCTTAAAAATTACGTTCGAAAAAGATAGGGTTTTGGGATATTTGAGTTTTTGTGACAAAATGATATTTTTAAAGGCAAAAATTTTTTTTACTGTGCACATTTTCTTAAGAATCACCATTTAGTTGTCTAACTTTGCTGAAAAAATCATAACAATCGAACATTCCGTTTTTGCTGTGCAGCTTTTAAATATTTTGAACCATTTTCACATACACCCTTTTGAAAAGTTAGTCGTGACTCAATATGGAGATTTGATATCGAAAAATGACGATTTAGATGAAATTGAAAAACTGTGCAGAGTTTCAAATATTTTCGAAATGGTCGCTCAGGATCGACTGACATGCCCCCGTGGAATGCCTCATCTGGCAACATTATGTAGCAGCTGACAAGCTTTTACCACCCCATTTCCACCCACCTCAAATTTTCGTCACTTTTTCGTACAAGTTTCCTCACCAATACTAACAAGCAATAACGTCATTAATTTTCAAAACAGAGTTACGGAGTCTTGAGCCTTAAAATGACTTTTTCTGTCCCTGGTTGTAACTCTAGTTTTAATATTTTAATACATATTGTCTTTACATTTGTTCTTCAACTTTGAAAAAGGTGGGAACTTTAAGTTTTATGTAATTTACTTTAAAAGTCGCACTACTTCCACTGACTTATCTTTACATAAGTGAAAAATTGTGTTATGAATGTGTATACTGGGGTCGCTTTTTAAGCAGATTTCATAAATCACGCGATTTTTAAGCGAATTTAGACATTTACGCCGTTTTTCTAAGCGATTGTTTTATCAAAGTTGTTCTACGCGGTTGTACGTGGAACGTATTCCCCTCGCAAAGACCGACTTCATTGTATTAGATTCAAGCGAGTAGGAACGCGGTTATATTTTAAAATGACGCTAAAATTTATGATATTGGAGGACAGCTTTGTAATCCGTCATTTTGTTTACCTTCAGTCATTATAAAGGTACATCATCGGAAAACATGTTCAAATAATCAAATATGAATCATATATTTTGTGTATGCAGGGTCACGGTGTCTCTATGGGGAAATATTATTTTTCAAAAATCAGTATCTCTGAAACACCCACCACGCGAAAGTATATGCTCTCCTCTTTCATATAGTGGGTAAACTAAAAGGTTATATCGGGGGATCTAGAACAATTTTTATTTTTTTCACTATTTTTGGTGCAAACTCTATAGAAATCTCAAATGATAGACGATTTAACCCCCACAAAAATGTATGGAAAAATGACCCCCGATAGAACATGTTAAAAATGCACCTACGTGAAAGAGGAAAACCTATACTTTCGTGTAGTGGGTGTCTTAGAGATACTGATTTTTTGAAAATAAGCCTCTTTGGACAAAGACACCGTGAGGGTACCAGTAGCAGAACCCGAATTTTATAGAATTTTACGTAATGTGACTAAGTTGTCCGGCACTGAGGGATTTCTCTCTACTTGAGATGGAAATGTGTGTACATATTTTGGCAATTTGACAATGCAATAATCAGCAATCAGGAGTATTCATCATATAAGCCTCCATGTGAAATCGGAATTATTGAACAACTACTGCATAAATTTTAACTCACGTACTTTACTATTTATCTTGAGGGTTTGTGGAAAACAAAGTAAGTTGACACACAGTCTACAATATCGGAACATTTTTTTTCTTCAACGGGTCTACATTTCAACTGCAACTTGACCTGTTGTTCCCTATTAGCATTTAAAGGAGCCGTTATAATTGAGGCTTTTCTATGCCTGCCATTGTATACATGTGTTTTGTGTATCTTTTGTAGCAAATACAATGAATATACTATGCCCAGGATGTCGAAAATGTTTCCCTCACGAAAACACTCTAGACTGGACCCAAACATGCTAGTGGCAATCAATTAACTAATCCGTTTATTGTACACTTTTTATGTTTTTGTTTTTTTAGGGAGATTTTATATTTCATTTGTTTCCCCAATTGAGTTTCATTCTTTCAATGAAGCTGAATAAAAACAATAATGTGATGTACCATCTTTGCCTACAAATTAAATTTTCATGTTAAAGTTAGTTTGCTTCACGTTTTGGATTATTTTCAACAATAAAACATAACACGCTTGCTTTCAACATACTAAAGGGCCACGCAGAATGGGTACTTTTGCGAACGTTTTGATTGTTTTCTCGTTTTGACGGACGCAAATGCAAATGCTGAAAGCATAACTTGTTTTCATCTACGAGCTCCGATTCGTATTTTTTTGCAATGCCGCCCAACTATGGCGAATACGAAACGTGCCGCATAATCGTAAAGCATCGCGCTCGACCCAAAATCTATTCTCACAGCCTCAGTTCTCCGCCTAAGCACACAGTCTGAGCACACAGCATGCTGGATGAGCACACAGTCTGAACACCCAGCCTAAGTTTTGAACTTGAGCTCGAGCCTGAGCTGAGCCGCACCGCGTTCATTTTTCGCACCCATGTTCGATGCTGATGGTAAACACGAGCGTGAAGGAGAACACGCGCTCGGGATGAACATGAACTTGCAAAAACTGCACTCAAGCTCAGCGCCGCTCATGTTTTCGTGAAGACTGCTTTGAACAACACACGGTAGCTTTGATAGGGCCTGCTTGTGGACACATGCAGCTTTTTATAGAAGCTCAACAGAGCCCCCTGTCGAACCCCACCACATCCTAGCCAGACCCCACATGACGCACCCTCTCACTCTAGCTGATGTCAGAAGGACATCAGTGCCCAGGCTACACTACCAGCTAAGTACGCAACCCTTAGCTGGCGGTCAATTGTCATCGGAAGATTCGTGGAAGCGTGAGTATTGGAACTTGTGAGGACCAGAGCTATGTTAGGCGCTCCTTCCCGGATGTCAACTCACCATTTCGTAGCCCATCCAAGTACAGACCAATAACGTGCCTATCACAGTGGTAATAGCGAGGAAGGTGAAGAACCATTGCGACGTTGACAACCTGATGAGCTTGTCATGAGACGAGTTTGTACAATCCCATTTAATTCCACCACTTAATTGTACCTTGACAGATACGTATTTCAACCTCAACAGTAAGGTCGTCTTCAGTGTTCCGTACTTGACTCGACTTAGCTCAAAAGCTCAAAATAATTTTCTTTACAACCTGATGAGGTCATCAGGCTAATGCAGCATGCTATGGGGATGTGGAGCACATTGTCCACCAATTACCGATGGAGAAAAGGTGTCCAGGACTCTCAGCATCCGGAGGGCCATATTTCAAGGCAATACCTTTAGTCCTCTATGGTTTTGCCTTGCCATGAACCCTCCTAGCAGAGCACTTAACCAACACAACTATGGCTACCATTTGAAGAGTGGGGAAAGGAGTACAAACATTACCCACACCTTCTTTATGGACAACTTGAAGCTGTTTGCGGAATCTGTCAAGAAGCTGCACCAATTTCTGCGGCTTGTAACGGTATTCAGTAACGACATCCGGATGGAGTTTGGAATCGATAAATGTCGATCTATACATCTGGCGCCTGGTGGATGCCAACAGTTTCCGCGTCACCGAACAGGAAGAGATTTGAAACATGGTTGAAGTTGATCACTAAGCATCGCATGCGCCATCCAAAATCGTCCATTGAGAGAGTCACCCTGACACGTACAGTAGGAGGAAGAGGCGTCACCGATATACAAACACTGTGGGTTTCGCAGATCCAGCAGTTGCGAAGATACTTCGTGGAAAGCCAGAATCACCACGAAATCTATCGCGCTGTGTGTGAAGCTGACCAGGACCACGGATACAGTGCCCTTGATCTGGCGCAGGAGGCCTATCAGCTAAATTGCGACATCAAAACTGTCGAAGAGATGATCGAATCGTGGAAGCAGAAGGAGTTGCATGGGACGCACGCCCATCAACTGGAGCTAGAATATATCGACAAAGTGGCTAGTGCGGGGTGAACTCTTCTCAGAAACAGAAGGATTCATGGTAGCCATCTAAGACCGGGTAATTGCGACGTCCGTAGCTTTCCATTTCAGACTTTCTTATAGATTTTTTACTAGAATTCTTGTCAGTTTTCATAAAGGTTTGTAGTTGAAAAAATTCATACTCCGCTGATTGTTAGATTTTCTAACAATTCTGTATAACAACCTAGCAAAATCTGTATAAGAACTGGGCATATGCAAAAATGCTATATTCTTATACATATATTGTAGAGACAATAACTTTATAAGAATATAGCTAGCTTTTTTACAATATTTGTTTAAGCGCATACATTTTTTCTAATGGGCATATAAGAAATTGATAGATTCTTATAGATTTATTAGAAAAACTAACAGTCGCTGGTTGGGCGTAGATTTTAGAAACGATTATTTGATGATGTACAATTTGTCTCCGACGACTTGTTTTGATGGTGGAAGTTCCAATGTCCATAGAAGTAATCTAAAAAATAAAACAAATTTTCCTTAGCCGTGCGGTAAGATGCGCGGCTACAAAGCAAGACCATGCTGAGGGTGGCTAGGTTCGATTCCCAGGGCCGGATTGGAAATTGTCTCGACTTCCCTGGGCATAAAAGTATCATCGTGTTAGCCTCATGATATACGAATGCAGAAATGGTAACTTGGCTTAGAATCCTCGCAGTTAATAACTGTGGAAGTGCTTAATGAACACTAAGCTGGGAGGCGGCAATGTCCCAGTGGGGGATGTAATACCATCGAAGAAGAAAACGAGTATTCTGACCAGATCGGCGAAAGAATATGGAAAACGAGACAGTTGTGGGCGATGAAAGTTGATTATCGATTTTCGGAAACGAATGATCCGATCGATTTTACCTAAACCATTACCATTTAATTCATTTCGCGTGCCCGCGGTTGATCGATTTATGCAGATATATTTTGGTGACAAGTGATTCGGTTTCGCTTACGGCGTGTTTCCTGCCCTTCACCGTCCCCGGGTGGCGACCGACGGCGTGCATTTTACGCAAATAATTGGCACTAATTATACGGAGCTTGAATCGATATGTCACCTAGACATTATCGCACCATCTCGGCTGCGCCCCGGACTACGTCCAAACATGGCTCCCCGCAATATTTGTTTAATCAATAGTTTTGTGCCCCCGTCGGTCGATGGGGGGCAACCCCCGCCGATGGCGACCCTCAGAGCACCCCAGCCAGCCGAGTCCGTTATGCCAATGTTTAATTTTAATAAAGTGCGAAACGAGTTCTGCGGCATTCCCCGCCCGTCAGCTGTCATAATGATAGGGAGGATGGGTCCGCGCGCTACTTGTCATTCGGCCGACCACGAGAGTGATGTTGCGTAAGCCCGCGCGCGCGGTCAGGTCGGCGACAAAGTATCAGCTTGATTTAAATTTAATCACCGAATCGCGCAGATGTGACTGCGCTGAAAAAGGGTTAATTTTTCACCATTTCTGATAACGATCTACGGAGGGGGCCCTTTTGGGACACCACTGCAAGGTGAGCCGAACTAATGCGCGCGTCATTGAAACACGACACGGGGGGGCATCCGTAAAATAGGAAGGTTTATCAACTCATCGATTAGGCAGCTAACGACTTGATTAGGCTTCAAATCGAAGTAGCCACTTTCACCCCGAAACGTAAATAAATAAATTAATCAGAAAAATGCACTGTGGGAAAAACTGGACGAATATTTGTCATATTAGACTCGTCCACGGACAGCTTCTTAATTCCAGAATAAACTGTTTGAATCCGAAAACAGTCTTCATATTACCTAGTAATAAAAATTCTGTATCTTCGATTACTATTTCACATGCAACCGTCTCATTGTGAATCGATTGAACTCGAGGGTCATCCTAATGCCTATAGCTAGACCGCTATGGATGGACGCGCGTGCGTTCGCCATAAAAGGGGAGCATTAATTATCACGCCATGGGAGTTGAATTTGGATTATCGGGCTTCGATTGCGACGCGGCGTTGCGGCAGCAAGGTGCGCGCTTCAACCAACGACATATGTTTGTCCATCTAATTCAATTTACGAGAGCCAATAAAACAATCACACCGGGACATTAAAACGCCAAATTAACGTGCACTAAATTAGGCGAAGACACCGACAGCGACGACGGAAGTTGGCACCCGTCATTTGCTCGAATTTGTATTCATTGATGAGTTGGGGACGGGTTTGTCTTGGGGGACAATTACATATGTGGGATGGTTTTATATCACGAACTTTATAACCCATCGGCGTCGAGTGATCAAACAGAAAATCTTGACCATTTTGAGAAAATGGCGTTCCAGCTCATTTCCGTTTGTAGGGATGAAAAACTAGAACGATTGAATTTTGGTTGTTCCGCACTTTTCAAAAATTGGTCCAGAAATATTGTTGCCAAAAAGTTGAGCCGTGTTTATTATGAATTGGAATTCAGGAGTTAAGTACTTAAGAAATTAAGAAATTAAGGAGTTAAGGAATTAAGGAACTAAGGAATGAAGGAATTAAGGAATTAAGAAATTAAGGAATTAAGGTTTTAAGGAATTAAGGAATTAAGGAATTAAGGAATTAAGGAATTAAGGAATTAAGGAATTAAGGAATTAAGGAATTAAGGAATTAGGGAATTAGGGAATTAAGGAATCAAGGAATAAAGGAATTAAGGAATCAAGGAATTAAGGAATTAAGGAATTAAGGAATTAAGGAATTAAGGAATTAAGGAATTAAGAATTAAGGAATTAAGGAATTAAGGAATTGAGATTGAGAATTGAGGAATTAGGAATTAAGGAATTGAGGAATTAAGGAATTAAGGAATTAAGGAATTAAGGAATTAAGGAATTAAGGGTGAACTGAACCAAGGAATCATGAACCAAGGAACCATGAACTAAGGAATTGAACCATGAACCAAGGAAACTACGAACTAAGGAACTAAGGAAACTACGAACCAAGGAACCAAGGAACTGCGGAACCACGAACCAAGAAACTGGAATTAAGGAATTGAACCAAGGAACTACGAATTCAGGAACTACGAACTAAGGAAATTAAGGAATTAAGGAACTGAAGGAACCATGAACCATGAACTAAGGAATTGAACTACGAACCACGAACCAAGGAATTAAAGGAATTAAGGAATTGAACTACGAATCAAGGAACTGGGATTGAACTAAGGAATCATGAACCACGAACCAAGGAACCACGAATTGAATTAAGGAACCAGCGAACCATGAACTAAGGAATTGAGAACCAAGAATTAAGAACTACGAATTACGAACCACAGAACTAGGAATTAAGGAACTAGGGAATCAAGAAAACCACGAACTAAGGAACTGAGGAACTAAGGAACCATGAATACGAACTGGCTGAACTACGAACCATTGAACCACGAACTAAGGAATTAAGGAACTACGAACTACGAATTGGGAATTAAGAATCACAGAACTAAAGAATTAAGGAAATTCAAAGAATTCAAGGAACTACGAACCAAGGAAACATGAACCACGAACTAGGAACTGAACCAAGGAATCAGAGATTGAACTAAGGAATTGGGAATTGAACTACGAACCATAAGGAATTACGAACTATGAATTACGAACTAAGGAACTAAGGAATTAAGGAACTGGGGTGAATTGAGAATTAAGGAATTGAAAGGAACTAAGGAATTAAGGAACTAAGGAATTAAGGAATTAAGGAATTACGAACCAAGGAATTGAGGAACCAAGGAATTAAGGAATTGAGGAATTGAACTACGAATTACGAAATTAAGGAATTACGAATTAAGGAATTGAACCATGAACTAAGGAATTGAACCAAGGAATTAAGGAATTAAGGAATTAAGGAATTGAACTACGAATTAAGGAACTATGAATTACGAATTACGAATTAAGGAATCAAGGAATTAAGGAATTACGAACTGGAAGGAATTAAGGAATTAAGGAACTAAAGGGAACCAAGGAACCAAGACCAATAGGGAACTACGGAACCAAGGAACTAGGAATTAAGGAATTAAGGAATTAATGAACCAATTGAAACATGAACTAAGGAAACTAAGGAACTAAGGAACTACGGAACTGAAGGTTGAACCATTAGGAATTAAGGAACTGAGGAACTAGGAATTAAGGAACCAAGGAATTGGGGAACTACAACCAAGGAACTAATTGAACCAAGGAACCAAGGAACCACGAATTGACAACCATGAACTAAGGAATCATAACCAAGGAACTGAAGAAAGGAACCAAGGAACGTGAACAAAGGAACTAAGGAACCAAGAAATCATGAAGGAACTAAAGAACTACGAACCGGAAGAATCAAGGAATCAGGGAACTGGTTGAATTGGGGTGGGAAAACGCGAATTAAGGAATTAAGGAATTAAGGAATTAAGGAATTAAGGAATTAAGGAATTAAGGAATTAAGGAATTAAGGAATTAAGGAATTAAGGAATTAAAAAATTAAGGAATTAAGGAATTAAGGAATTAAGGAATTAAGGAATTAAGGAATTAAGGAATTAAGGAATTAAGGAATTAAGGAATTAAGGAATTAAGGAATTAAGGAATTAAGGAATTAAGGAATTAAAGAATTGAAGATTTAAGGATTTAAGGAATTAGGAATTAGGAATTAAGGAATTGAGAATTAAGGAATTGAGGAATTAAGGAATTAAGGAATTAAGGAATTGAGGAATTGAGGAATTGAATTTCATTCTCACTTGATTCTCACTCAATTCCTCAATTCATTTTAATTCACTTTGATTCTCATTCTCAATTCACTTAATTCCTGATTTCACTCTTAATTTCAATTTCATTCTTAATTCATCTAATTTCATAATTCTTTAATTCCTTTAATTCTAATTCCTCATTTTATTCTCATTCTTAATTCCTTGATTCCTTAAAATTAGGAATTCAAGGAATTAAGGAATTAAGGAATTGTGGAATTTAGGAATTAAGGAATAAGAGAAATTAGGAATTAGAGAATTAAGGAGTTAAGGAATTAAGGAATTAAGGAATTAAGGAATTAAGGAATTAAGGAATTAAGGAATAAAGGAATTAAGGAATTAAGGAATTAAGGAATTAAGGAAATAAGGAATTAAGGAATTAAGGAATGAACTAAGGAATTAAGGAATTAAGCAACTAAGGAATTGAGGAATTGAGGAATCGAGGAATTGAGGAGTTGAGGAATTAAGGAATTAGGAATTGAGGAATTAAGAATTAAGGAATTAAGGAATTAAGGAATTAAGGAATTAAGGAATTAAGGAAATTGAAAGGAACCACGAATTAAGAAATTAAGGAATTAAGGAATTAACCAAGGAACCAGGAATTGAAGGAATTGAGATTCAATTGAATTAAGGAATTGAACCAAGGAAGGAAAAGGAATTAAGGAATTAAGGAATTAAGGAATTAAGGAATTAAGGAATTGAATTAAAGAATTAAGGAATTAAGGAATTAAGGAATTAAGGAATTGGGAACCAAGAACTTAAGGAATTAAGGAATTACGAACTGGCGAATTAAGGAATTAAGGAACTAAGGAATTAAGGAATTAAGGAATTAAGGAATTAAGGAACCAAGAAATTAAGGAATTACGAACCAAGGAATTAAATTAATGAACTAAGGAACTACGAACTAAGGAATTGAACCAGAATTGAGAATTAAGGAATTAAGGAATTATAGAACTAAGGAATTAAGGAATTGAAATTAAGGAATTAAGGAATTAAGGAACCAAGGAACCAAGAAATTGGAATTAAGGAATTGAACTAAGGAATTGTGGAATTAAGGAACTAGTTAAAGGGAACCAAGGAACCTGAACTGAACAAGGAATGAACCAAGGAATTAAAGAATCAAGGAACTAATGAGGAATTAAGAACCAAGGAACTAAGGAACTACGAACCATTGAACTAAGGAACTAAGGAATTGAATCTAAGGAATTAAGGAATCATGAATTAAGGGAATTAAGGAATTAAGGAATTAAGGAATTGAGGTGAGAATTAAGGAACTAAGGAATTAAGGAATTAAGGAATTAAGGAATTAAGGAATTAAGGAACTAAGGAATTAAGGAAATTAGGAATTAAGGAATTAAGGAATTAAGGAATTAAGGAACTACGAATTAAGAAGAATTGAATTACGAATCAAGGAATTGAACTACGAATTAAGGAATTAAGGAACTAAGGAATTGAATTAAGAATTGAAGAATTAAGGAATTAAGGAATTAAGGAATTAAGGAATTAAGAATTAAGAATTAAGGAACTAAGGAATTGAGGAATTTAGGAATTGAGATTGAACCAAGGAATTGAGGAACTGAAGGAATTGAGAACCAAGGAATTAAGGAACTAAGAATTGAGAATTGAGGAATTGAATTAAGGAATTAAGGAATTACGAATTGGGAACTAATTGAATTGAGGAACCAAGGAATTAAGGAATTAAGGAATTAAGGAATTAAGGAACATTAAGGAATTAGGAATTAAGGAATTGAGGAACCAAGGAATTAAGGAATTAAGAACTGGTGAATTAAGGAATTAAGGAATTGAGGAGTTGAGGAATTAAGGAATTAGGGATTAAGGAATTAAGGAATTAAGAAATTAAGGAATTACGAATTAAGGAATTAAGGAATCAAGAATTGAATTAAGGAAACTGGGAATTGAGGAATTGAGGAATTAGGAATTGAATTGAGGAATTGGGAATTGAGGAATTGAATTAAGGAATTAAGGAATTAAGGAAGTAAGGGAGTGAGGAATTAAGGAATTAGGGGATAAGGGAATTAAGGAATTGAGAAAGTAAGGAATTGTGGAATTAAGGAATTAAGGAATTAAGGAATTGAGGAATTAAAGGAATTAAGGAATTAGGAATTAAGGAATTAAGGAACTGAATTGAACTAAGGAATTAGGAATTGAGAATTAAGGAATTAAGGAATTAGGAATTAGGAATTGAATTGAGGAATTAAGGAATTGGAATTAAGGAATTGAGAATTAAGGAATTAGGAATTAAGGAATTAAGGAATTGGAATTAAGGAATTGAATTAAGGAATTAAGGAATTGAGGAATTAAGGAATTAGGGTGAGGAATTGAATTGAGTGAAATTAAGGTGAATTAAGGAATTAAGAATTGAGAATTAAGGAATTGAAGAATTGAAATTGAATTAAGGAATTAAGGAATTGAACCAAGGAATTAAGGAATTAAGGAATTAAGGAATTACGAACTAAGGAATTAAGGAATTACGAATTAAGGAATTGAGAATTAAGGAACTGAGGAATTGAGGAATTATGAACTAAGGAATTAAGGAATTAAGGAATTAAGGAATTGAGAATTAAGGAATTAAGGAATTGAAATTAAGGAATTAAGGAATTGAGAATTGAATTAAGGATTTAAATAATTAAGGCAATAAGGAATTAAGGAATTAAGAAACAAAGGAATTAAGGAATTGAGGATTTAATGATTTCAGAAATTAAGGAAATAAGTAATCAAGGAATTAAGGAATTAAGGAATCAAAAATTATAGAATTAGGAACAAGGAATTAAGGAATTGAGGAATTAAGGAATTAAGGAATTACGAACTAAGGAATTAAGGAATTAAGGAATTAAGGAATTAAGGAATTAAGGAATTAAGGAATTACGAATTAAGGAATTAAGAAATTAAGGAACAAGAAAGCAATTAAGGAATTAAGGAATTAAGGAGTTAAGGAATTAAGGAATTGAGGAATTAAGGAATTGAATTAGGAATTAAGGAATTAAGGAATTGAACTAAGGAATTAAGGAATCAAGGAATTAAGGAACTACGAATTGAATTAAGAATTAAGGAATTAAGGAATGGAATTAAGGAATTAAGGAATTAAGGAATTAAGGAATTAGGGAATTAAGGAATTAAGGAATTAAGGAATTAAGGAATTAAGGAATTAAGGAATTAAGGAATTAAGGAATTAAGGAATTAAGGAATTAAGGAACAAAGGAATTAAGGAGTTAAGGAATTAAGGAATTAAGGAATTAAGGAATTAAAGAATTAAGGAATTAAGGAATTAAGGAATTAAGGAATTAATGAATTAATGAATTAAGGAATTAAGGAACTAAGGAATTAAGGAATTAAGGAATTGGGAATTAAGGAACAAAGAGGAATTAAGGAATTAAGGAATTGAGATTAAGGAATTAAGGAATTAAGGAATTAAGGAATTAAGGAATTGAGGTGGGAATTAAGGAATTAAGGAATTAAGGAATTGAGGAATGAGATTAAGGAATTAGGGAATTAAGGAATTAAGGAAGGAATTAATGAATTAAGGAATTAATGAATTGAGGAATTAAGGAATTAAGGAATTAAGGAATTAAGGAATTAAGGAATTAAGGAATTAAGGAATTAAGGAATAAAGGAATTAACGAATTGAGGAATTGAGGAATTAAGGTTTTAAGGAATTAAGGAATTAAGGAAGTAAGCAATTAAGGTATTAAAGTTATTAAAGAATAAAATAATTAGGAAGTTGATGAATTAGGCCGTTTCAAATATTGAATTTAAATTATGTCCTACTGGTCTCCGGAAGGTCGAGGGGGGGGATAATAAAAAAAATTGTTAAAGGATTTGTTAAAGATTGTTTTGAAAATCCTCAAAGCTACCAGATTTAATTTTTGATGCCCCCTCAAAAATTTAATTTTGGGTGAAAAAATCCAAGTTGGAGGGGGGGGGGGGTAGACATAACCGTTTTCAAATATTTGTATCGGCCTTACGGAATAAGGATTCATAATTAAGGAACTTGGATAACTCAACCAACAATTATTCTAAATCATTCCTGTACACAACCTTATCCACAGGCAAGTCACATTGCACCGCACCTCAGTGAGATAATCTTTTACCATTTTCTTCTTTTTTGCAGATTTTGTTTTACTTTCAAGCCCAGCACTCTTCCCATGTCACAGCAAGTGGTCATTGTTCGTTACAAATTCGGCAATTTGTACAGCTTAAACCATCTTTCATTGCAGATTCTCCCATCAACGACTTCGGCTTCGATCGGACTCAATTACCCAAAACCCTTCTTTTTTCCCATTCACAAACAGCCGGGACTTTTGGTAAGTGATCTTTTCACCAATTGAGAAAAAAAAATAACCGCAGCAGGACAATGGATAAAAGAGGGAAGATGTGAAAAAGATCACTCCTTACCTACCTGGTGGAGCCGCAGATAGGGTTGTCAATTCGGCGAAGGGTTGCGAATGCAACTCAAACGAGTGCGCCTGGAAACCTTGTGCCATGAGTCGGCGTGATTTCAGTCTTAATCTGTGTACTTTTTCACTTACCACTTGCGGTTAAAAATATTTATTTACCTGTCAAGCACTGTTTGCTAATGAAATCGACGGTGAAGTAATGATGGTTATTGTACCGAGCGGATGTAGTAATTTGGTAACTGATCATATTTGTTAATGCCGAAGCTATAGAGACCTCTAAAACTGATTTCTAATTTCCACAAATAATACGATCAAGATCCTTTCCCAAAATTAGGGCCGAAAAATTACCCAACAGTTATCGTTCATCCATAATTCACCTCCCATTATTAATGACTTCCATCAGCGGGCCCTCATCAACCCGGCGGGAGTTCTCCATCGGACGTTCGGCGGTCGGTCGGTGGCGCAAATCCTTCGGAAGCATTCCCTCCTCCGCCCGAGGAGCAATCGCTCAAAATCCCAAATCAGCTCGCTTATCTCCTGCCGACGATCTTCGCTCCTTGCAGCGTTCCAATCCATCAAGATTCGACGGTGCGCGGGTCCGTCCGAACGTTTCCTCATCCTTTTCCCATTTGAGCCCCATGTGCCGGGGATTATGACGATGATGGATTTATGAATGCGGGGTATCAGCGTTCGGCTATCTTCGCCCGATGCATTTAGATCGCTAAGCTGGTGTACGGCTCCGGCGCATTATTAATTCAAATCCTATTTTCGACGGAATAACAACGACGATGACGATGCCAGGACGGACGAGAACCGCCATCCCGATTACAATCCTATTAACAAATCTAGGAACTTTTTTCAAATGGGCGTAATTGATTCTGACCTTGATTTTTGGAAAGGTGCTTGTACTCTAAATTCAAACTATTTTGGTCAACTGGTGTACTTAACAGAAAGAATAGATTGCGATCTATCAGGTAGTAACGTTAGTTGAACGAAATATGCTGAATAGAGAGAGAAAGAGTCGTTTCAAATTTCGAGGTCAAATACAGTTACGCCTATTTGAAAAAAGTTCCTAGAAATTTGAATTTAATCGAGGGATTGTTATTATTCAATGTTACCGTTTTGTTCGGTTCCCGATCGGTCGCCGGTGATTGAGCCGGGAGAATGCAACAAAAGGAGGAACGCGATCGTCATTCTCTTCGTGTTTATCCTTTTGAATGGTGAGTGAAGTGGAAAAAATAAAACGCGCTTTTAATATTCAACGGTGGAGATGATGAGAGATGATTTTTTGAGTAGGTTGCATACAAAAGAGGATTGTTGTGTCGATTGTCAGCCGACAGATATTTCATCCAGATGCTTAACAACAGGACACAAAAGCCATGGTGGTCAATTGGGGATGAGATGACGCTAAGCGCCTATTTAGGGGAATTGGATGAAGACCGAAGTGTTGAAAGTGGGCTAAATTAAGATGCACGAGTCAAAAGGATTGTGGCGGTGATTCTTTCATCATGTGAGAAGATTGATGTGTGTTTTCAAACAAATTTGACTCCGCGATAATTGTGACATCATTGTCGATATGCTAAACTGACATAGTGTTCGTTAATATAGAATCAATATTTTGAGAAGAGGCATCTTATAGGGTAAACTATTATTCCATGGTTAACGTAACCCTAATAAGGTAAACAATCCTTCGCTGGAGATGGTACTTCTGTAGCAGAAATCATTACCCTGATAAGGTAACCCTGAAATGGTAAGACATCATACCGTTGAGCGGTTGGTTTGGCCTTTTTCGTGTACCAAAAGGCTGTATTCTTCTTCTTCTATGGCTCTACATTCCAACTGCAACTTGGCCTGCTTTCCAACTTAATATTATATTAGCATTTCCTCAGTTATTAATTGAAAGCTTTTTATGCCCGTCATTGCACGAGAATGTATCTTGTGTGGCAAGTACAATGGATACACTATGCCCAGGGAGTCAAAAATGTTTCCCATCCGAAAACATCCTAGACCGGATCGAGAATCGAATTCGCCATCTATGGATTGGTAGTCATACGCCTTTGCACGCAATACTAATTGGAAACCAAAAGGCTATATATTCGTCTTGATAAAGTTTTAACAAGGTTGGTTCTTGATTTGCAGTCGACTTTGACCGCTTGGGAATGGGGGACGAAGGACAGTTTTCGGTCGATGGAGACTCCCAGGAATATGACGAGTTTCTGGTTTGGGATCGGCAGCCCATTAATCTTGCGACTATGGGCGGAGAGACGATTCCACCCATTACCCACAAACCCCCGGTGCTGACATGGTGCAGCTGACGGACGAGGCTCACCGATGAACTGCACTAACCGCTGCTTAGGTTCGGATATGCGTCCACACCGGAGTCTACCCGACTACTACAAGCAGAACAGACCCTGCGGAACCCCAGTCTCCTCTGGGAAGATCATGGAGGCGGAATATCCGATAAAGGAAATTGTGCACAAATGCTAGATATTACCAATAAAACCCCAGTCCATTAGCTGCTTAATCACTAGTGAGGTCCATGTGTGGTTGAACGGCTTCCAAATACCCAGAGAAACTAGATCGATGTCTCCTAATCCGGTGAAGTACGAACTAGCCCCATGCCCGGTGAAAGGCGTGTTGTTGGGAACCAAGTCTTCCATCACACTTAAGCCTTTCACGCATCCTACAGTTAACCAACCTCTCGAGTCTCGACAACCTTTGATACACAGGAGGTCAGCGAGATAGGCCGGTAATCAGCGGTGTTCTGGGGGGAGATACTGTTTTCAGGTATCGGAACTCATCGGTAAAAGTTTGATTGGTCCAGGATTAGTTTACAAGATTGGCGGTAGCGGGAAGGTTTTTCAACACCCGATACCCTACCCTGGCAAAGAGTGAAGGAAAGCTCGGTGAACAAAAAGGAAACATTTTGCAGCGTGAGAGCCCCAGTGGCTATGAGCCTCTGAAAATCGAAAACCGGCGAGTGATGCAAAATAACCCCCGAGTGCATTGGTCACATCTGGCAGATTGGAGATCAGGGTGGTATATATTAACGAGTCGTGGCTCGATTTAATTCAATAAAATATATTTATTTGAACACTTCTATAGATCTTAACACTACGCGAACACGAACTGAATTGAATTTGATTGATAATTGTATAGACCTCGAAACCACACAGCCTATTCTAAATCTGCTGACTCCAAAAGGGTCCGAAGTTCGATGGTCGATGGTCATTCGATCCACTTGCTGACGCGGCATCCGTCCACTGGTTGCGTGGTGTAGGTTGTTGTCAAGCTTAAGTTCTGGGTCAGCACATTGATAATTGGTGCCAACGTAACTCCTCCGGGGTGAAAAGCGTGTCCTCACTTGTCCTGGTTCTGCGTGTTGTTTGTAGGTGATGGCATCTTGGCTTTCTTTTCCTTGATAGTTTAGATAAGACTTTGAAAAGAGATTTCCTATAATTTAGAAAAGCAAAATTGATATTGTTATGGTCAGTATCATTGATATGGAGATTCCTCGAGAAGACTCAATCCCATAATTTGTTACTGAAATGCATGAGATAGACGTGATCAATTTTCTTCCTGTTAGCTATCGTTAAATTGTTCATTGTTTCTAAGGCATCCTCTTCCGGATGCTGACTTAAGACAGGTTATGCATAGCTCCTTGTATGATAGTTGTTTCCATCTCTCTGACATTCGACGAAAATGTTTGGTTTCTGCAGTGGATAGTGCAGTTGAAAAATGTTATTACAATATTTCCAGTTAGGTTACGATCATCTGGACCACAGTCCGAATGTAACAAATCATTTTTAGCGTTGTTGATGAGTAGCATATTATCCGTTACAAGTTGTATTTTTGGTAAAATAGATGGCTTTGTTGTACACTTGCTTGTTTTTCCTTCTATTAGAGGCTCTACGCAGTCATCTGAGAATGATGTAAGGTACGTGCTTCTTTGGATATATTCATGTGGTTGTGTTGTTGAAAACAGTTTTTTCTCTGATTTTATCAGAAAGTTTGGATATTCCGAAAGATTTTGTCCTTTCTTTGATATTTGCATTAGCCGAAGAATTGAGGCTTCCGTTTGTTGCACTTGTGGTACTTTTATGATGTATAGAAGGCTTTTTCCATTCACTGCTATACTTGGTTTCACTAAGTTGATCATTTCGTCAGGGAGATCCATGATTATTCCCTGGTCTTCGAGAATGGTTTTGATGACGGATATCTCGTTCGGTGCAAGTTTTTTTTTTACTCAATAATGACGTTTTTGATAGTGTGATAGCTTCTGCAATATGTTCTAGAAGTTTGTTGATAATGTCTATCTTCATGATGGTTGCTATAGTATCCATTTCTGTCGAGTAAAATTTTGTTTTTGCTTTTATTTTCTATAATCTCGTTGATGGTTTTCGTGATTGCCTGTAATCGGTTGCCAATTTGCTCATTCACTCTGTATTGTTGGTTATTGTTGATGATTAGCTCGTTCATCGTTTGGTTGATTATTCTGAGGTCGGTGGCGTCCGGGCTACCACCTATCCACTTCCATGCAGTGCCAATCGACTCGATACTTCTTCGTCCGCGGTGATCCCTAGGCCTAATTTCTAAACTCAGAAAGACGAGCTAATATTTTGGATAAATTTTCAAGATGATTTTGAAGATTGTATCCTATGACAATGATATCGTCCAGGTATACGTAGCAAATCACTCCGATATAACCAGATAGTACATTGTTCATCACCCGCTGGAAGGTTGCGGGAACATTCTTAAGGCCAAACGGCATACGGGTAAATTCGAAGTGACCCTGTGCTGTTGAGAGTGCTGTTTTTCCCATATGGTCAGGATCCATCTCAATCTGGTGGAAACCTGATTTCAAATCAAGTGTTGTGAAATATGCAGATTTCCCAAGACTGTCCAATATTTCTTCGATTTGGGGAATCGGATACTTGTCGTCTATCGTTTTCTCATTGAGTTTACGATAGTCGATTACAACTCTTACTTTACGTTTTCCCGATCCATTTTCTTTGGGACAACCCAAACGGGGGAGGAGTATGGACTGATGGAATTTTGAATTATGCCATGATCTAGCATTTCTGCGATCTGTTCTTCTACATCTTTTTTTAGTACATGAGGATATCTGTATGATTTTGAATAGACTGGCTGATTGTTATGAGTAAGAATTTTGTGTTTGATTGCTGTTGTAGAAGTAAGTTTTCATCAGGTTTCAACAAGGTCTGTTTGTGTTGTAGGATCAATTGAGTTAGTTGGTCTCTTTCAAACTTGGATAAATGATTGGTTCTAATGAGGTTATTAATGATATCCACAGAGAGCGCTTCGTGTTTATTTGTCGGGATTGAGCTTAATGTTTCGAAATTGTTCAGTGAAGTGAAGTTTCAAATTCTCGGTTCCAAGGTTAGGAGTTTCGTTACTGTTTGTTGTTATTCGTACAGTAGTTTCATTATCCGAAGCTTTATAGAGGCCAGGCCATATTGTGATACTGTCGGACAATTTTGAAAAATTTGGTACGAACCAATCTCCGTTATTTTGAGTGGTAAGGTTAGGACGTGGTAGAAATTTTGTATTTTGTTTGGGTAGTACTTTTTGAATAATGTTTCTATGCCTGAAATAGTTATAGTTCCTTTTGATAATTTATTTCCTACTTTGTTTTGGCGAGAAATTCAGATCCCAATAATCCATCGAACAAGTCATGGAAATTAAGTTCGTAATAAGTTTGAGCTGGGATACCTAATCCAAGAAGATTGTATTTTCCTTCCTTATTGACTATATGACATCCTGTAACGTTCTTGATTCTTGTTTCAGAAGTTTCTTTGCGGCTTCTAAGAAGTCCTGGTTTCATTAGATTTTTATTAGCTTCTGTATCGATGAGTAGCCGGATTTTTTCCATATTTTCTTTGTTAAAACATCCTAAGTAGGGCAGAAAGTTCAGGTTGCTTGTGGTTTTGATGTTACTAGTTGAAAATTTGTGTCTATTTCAGTTTCTGACTCGGACTCTGATTCGTGTTGATCGTCTTCTGTATCTGGGTTCTTGTAAGTTTCGTTGTTGTGGATTCTACGTCTATTCAGGGTTAGTCTTGAGTTTGTTAAAGCATTTCCCCTAAGACGCTCTAAAAATAATTAATCATTGAGTTTGTTGATTTCGTGTCCATTGGTTCAACAGTATTTTCCGATTTCGGTTGATGGTTCTGATTGTTTTGTTTCGAATAATGAGGTTTTTGTTGGGTGTGTTCATTTTCGTGTCCTGTTTTCCGAGAAAAATTTGGTTCTGTTTTGAATTTTGATTGTGTAGGCGGGTTTTGAGTCAAGCTCCTGTTGGACTCATTCGAGGAGAATTTGCATAAGAAAGCGTAAGCGCTTTCTATGTTCTTAGGCTCCGCAGCCTGAACATATCCAAAATACGGTTTCTGTAGGCCGCTGACATAGGCCGCTAAGCAATACTCATCAATAAATTCATTGATGGCATCCCAATGATCATTATATTTAACTTTTTGTTTAGCCAAGGCTTTTACACTTTGGACTAATAAGGCAAAGACAAAGGTACTGTTTGAACGAGATGGCGCCACAACATTTAAAGTAAAATAAATTTCCTTGTATGGACAAATCATCCGTTCTCATTAACTACGCATTGCATCAATATGAAACCTAGGTCAAAAAGCAACAAATAATTTTTAGATTTTTTGTTCCCACGACTTGTTTTACAGTTCTAAACAATTAAAGAGATTTCATTGTACCTCCATACTAAATTCTAGCTGTATACTTTCAATTTCTTCAAGACTGTTCTCCACCTCGTGTGTGTGGAAGGAACATTGAAAGCTTACGATATCGAACAGCAGATGTCACTAGTGTATATGCAATATTACATTGATACAAACACACAGCAACACCACCTGTCGCCTGATAATGGAAATATTGCAATTATGCCGTCAGGTGTAGTGGCTGTTGTTAAAATATTTAGGAAGGGCCTCAAGCGGAATTTTTGCTAGAACGCAACTGACGATCTCCTATTGCTTAGTACGTTGGTAGTGTTTATTTATACTGCCGTGCATTTTGTTGTGCCAAAGCTGGCAATTATAAGTGAACAAGTCCTGTTTGTCCCCTAAGGCTGCTATCAATATCTCCTTGATGTCTTTAAATGTGCTGGGATTGCTGTTGGTGTATAAAACATCTTTGGCATATCCTTCAATTTTATTACTAACCGCAGTTAGATAGATTTGAAAGATTTCTGGTGAGATCAGAGGTTGGAAGTTGTCAAGTGTTTCTTCGGCGGTTTCCAACCACCAATTTAATTGCTTTTTATTACCGTTGAAAGAAGGTAGCATTTTTATGGGGTCAGGGATTCTAAACAGATCGCCTGACGCTGTTCTCGTATTACTAACGTTGGTGCTACGGCTGGTCGATGCACCGTCATTCAAATGTGATTCATACATGGTTTGTTTTGCGGTGAGGTCCGTTATCGTCTGCATCATCGTTTGCATTTGCTGGGCGAGAATTTCTAAGTGGTTCACCTGTGTTTGATGGTGCTCATTCATGTTGAAGCTTTCGACGTTTAGTGAAAGATTACAAACTGGTACGTGAGAGTACTCGTTGGATAATTCACTATCGTCTGAATCGGAGCTGGATTCGTTCTCCAAACGTCCGAGTAACTTTTGTGTCTTTCTTAAAGCTTTGAATTTTGGCATGAATTTGACCAAATTCGCTTTGACACGACAGAGTATGTGGGATATGAAGATAAACGAACTCTATCTTGTAGTGGTCCGAATTAATTTCTCCGAGAACCGTCTATCTTGTAGTGCGGTGGTCGGTTGCAATGTGACACCTCTTGAGTAATCGCAAAGCGTTTGCTCGTGAATGAAACGGGAGGATGTTTTTATCACAAACACTACTCGAAAGGTCTATCTAATAGTACCTCTCGAGGACGTGGGCAAGAAAAAGATATAAAACATAAATTAATTACTCACGGTTTTGTTAGGTTCCTTTCGTCTAGAGTTTTCCAGTGAAACGGCGGCGGTACCCACAAGTTGATCGGGCGTGGACTGCTTGTCCGATGATGATGTCTTCCAGAAAGCTTTTTCCTTATGAATAATCGGAGTACACTTTATGGGAATTTTCACTTCTTCCCTGAGCACTGTTTGTTCACTTTAAACTTTTACACTAAACTCCGGACGGCTGCGCCATTAACGAGTCGTGGCTCGATTTAATTCAAAAAAATATATTTATTTAAACACTTCTATAGATCTTAACACTACGCGTACACGAACTGAACTGAATTTGATTAATAATTGTATAGACCTCGAAACCTCACAGCCTATTCTAAATCTGCTGACTTCAAAGGGTCCGAAGTTCGATGGTCAATGGTCATTCGATCCAAGGATGTTACCGATCATTTAGTAATTTGCGTTCGATCATTTAGTAGTTTAATAACTCATTCCAGTAGCTGAATTTCAAAATGTGTTGTATGGTGGACTTCTAGTGCGAAGGTTTGTAAACAATTCTGTCTAATAGTTCGTTGTTAGAATTTAACTAATATCGGAGTTATAGCGCTAGTTGAAGCAACTTAAAATAAATTATTGGACCTTTGTTATCATTTAGTCTAAGTTACTGAAACTTTAGCTTTATTTCCGTTGCTAGTGGAATTCAAACAGCGAACCATAAGGTAGAAAAAACTTCGCACTAGAAGTCTACCATACAACCCATTTCGAAATTCAACTTTTGGAATGAGCTATTGACAAACTGCTAAATGATCGAGCGCAAATTACTAAATGATCGATAACATCCTTGATTCGATCCACTTGCCGACGCGGCATCCGTCCACTGGTTGCGTGATGTAGGTTGTTGTCAAGCTTAATGCAACGTACACACCAGTCAAGCAGAACATTGACTCCGCCCCCAAGAAATCGCTTCGGTTGCTGCTTTGTTTGAACGTGTGTGAAGTTGTTTGACCAACCATTTGACAGTTGGCGGCTCGGTTGGAAAATATTAAAACGGTTTGATTTTGGTTTGAGTTGTCGGGGGTGGAGTCAAGATTTGCCGAACATGTTTGAGCATTTGTAGTGAAGTTGCACAAACCCACATACATTTTTTGATGGTTGGTGCTCAAGTTGGCGCTTCAGTCGTTCGTGTGTGATATTGTTGGTCGAATAAATTGATTGTTCGTGCCGCTGTTGGTAAAACTTGATGGATGTTTGAATAAACGAGAGGTGGAGTCAATGTTGGTCAAACTGCTTGACCGTGTGTACGTTCCATAAGTTCTGGGTCAGCACATTGGTAATTGGTGCCAACGTAACTATATATCGGGTGGCCCAAACGGCCGAGTTTTGCGAGTGTTGGTGAGTGTTTTGCCGTTGCAACGGAAAAAATTCATCGAAAATTTGCAGTAAAGAAACCGATGTTGTTTACTTTTTTGAAGTAACCAATTTGAGCAAAATGCTGAAAATTTTCAATGAAGGGATGTGTTGTCAGCATAAATACGACGGAATCTTAGTACTACATGAGAAAAATCTTGTGCAATACTTCAATTTCGACGGAAAGTTTTTCTTTGTTTTGGTTAGTTGCCATAAGGAAACCGAATCGTGAACATTTTGTTCACTGGGAACATTTTGTTCACTGGGTGAGTACAAAATTCACCGAGCTCGGATTACCAACACAACTACACATCTTCCCACCCGTAATGTAGCGCCCTGATCGGAGATAGTACGGTTTTGCGAATCGATGCAGATGGGGGCAGCTCTACGCTTGCCACTTAGCGCATTGACTTTCTCCCTTAGTTGGATAAGGGTGGATAAGGAGTCAAGGAAGTCCTCCCGCTGCTTCCTTTTGACGTCTTGCATTACCATTCGGCACTCGGTGGTTTTGTTTGTGGTTTTTCAATCCACTTGCCTTTCACGGGTGAGCAGGGGGAGTCTCCTGGACGCTCGAAGGGCTTTGCTTTTGGCTTCAACAGCACGTCCGACCACCAACGAGGGGCTTTGCGTTCTGGCCGTGAACTGGCCTGAGAAATGAATAGACCAGCGGTGTCTAGGACGATCTTGGAGAAGACATGAAGTGTAACAGAGCCAGTGTGCTCGAACGAGCGTCGAATGCTACTATCAAAGGACTCCCAGTCCTTTGGCATCATAACGACATTGCGACCTCTTGGAAATGGTAGAGGGAGAGGCGTTAACAGTGACCTGAATCCAGAGAGGTCGGAAGCAGGTCGGAAGAAGGGGCCGACTGATGGTGGTCACGTTAATGGCGGTGGCCGAATGGCCATTAAAAACTCAAATTTATCCTACAGTGGTGATGATGCCTTTCTCGATTCAATCTGCTGAATTCGAATAAGACAATACCAAATTTGCAAAGCTGCTTTCGTAAACAAAGATTCAAACGTTGATTTGACGAATCTGATGGCACTCCCATGCAACCCAACACTATCATTACGTAGGTGAAGGATTATGGTACCAGTTAGTGGTATTGGTTAGGGTTGGAGTGTCATCAGGTTCGTCAAATCGACGTATGAATCTGTTAACAAGGAGGAACATTCAGGACGAGGAGTTCAGAAGACTGAAAAGAGTGGCCTCGAACAGAAAAACTCTACGGTACTACGGTGTTCGTCAGCCATTGATAAGAGAATGCGACGCAAGTTCATTTGGCCTAGGTGCTGCGGTGTTTCAGCAAGAAGGCATAACCCAAGCAGCACGCATAACATCTTTCAAATAGGTGTTTGTTCCGAATAAATTGCATTGAAGACACTGGCAATACATCAAGTTGCATTAAAGACACTTTCCAGTTTCAGAAAAACACAATGTTTCATTTCCCTTTAAGTGGCGTCGCAATATTCTACCCATCTGACCTCTTGAGTGGTTTCGATGTGTTTCATATCAGAAACAAAACAGATAAGTTGCAGAATTAATAACACTTCGGTTCATTGCTGTTACGACTAAGGGTATGCGATAACACATTTTTTCCTGGCGAAACGAAACGAAACAGAATTAGAAATGCTATTGTTGATTCGAAACGAAACGAAACGAAATTTAGATTTTCTTCCGAGACTCCGAAACGAAACGAAATTGAGGACCATTTGACTCGAAATTTTACGAAACGAAACGAAATTTATTTTTTTCCGTGGAATTTTTAATGATTTTTTCTTGCATTGCATACCTACTTAATGCAAAAAACGAATAAAAAAATCCGCGGAAAAAAATATTTTGTTTTTTATTTTTAGAATCGAATATTGTAGAAATATTCATCGCCTAATATTTCGTATAGACCTCAGTGAAAATTAAAAAAGCCGATTTTTTTAACTGATTTAGATCTGTTCATTTAAAGTGCGACACCTCTATTTCAAATAACATTACATTTTAGATGAAGTCTCCAGGCAAATTTTCAACCAATACAACACGCAAGTGAAGCGAGCTGCGGAAGGTTAAATACATAAAGATCTGAAAATCTACTAAATCAATAAAACTTCCGAAACATCATTATCTCCATTTCAATGTTTTCAAACAATGGTTGTTCAAACCGAATACTTAAGAAAAACAACGGAAAACGGACGCTACTCAGTAGACCAGCGAGGAATATTTCGCTATCGAAGAGTTTCCACAACTAGAGCACAAATCGAACAATGGCCTCATAATACATTACATATTACATACACAACTCAGTCAACTTAAGGTACCCCGGGGCAAGTGGGACCTAAAAAACGCTAGTTCAGCAAAATTGTTAGAAAACAGGGTATTTCAGGACATTGATCACAGATACATATGCTTCCGTTGTTGAAGTGTAGACGTGTTGTAAGCCATTTATTCAGTTACAAAAAATATTGGTAGTGACATAAATTAATTTACCTGTGGGACACTTAACCCTTCAAACGGGGCAAGTGGGACCTATTCTGCTTCATACTGTTGAACGAAACTAATTTGAAGAATGTAGATATAATGTTCATGCAATTTCTGTGTCATAGTATTTCAGGTCATGGATGGAGGTTTATTGCTTGTTAGACTTTTGTTTTTGCAAAAATAAAAGGATTACAATGTTAGCAGATATAAAAACAAGACACAGTCGGTTTACTGTTTAATTGGCTGTTGCCTGACTTGCATTAGTTTACTTTCTTACCAAATGTGTTAGATGGAGAGGATGAGCAAATCAGTATTCACTGTTCGAATGAATGTTTCTCTGTTTAGAACACAAGTTATTACATAAATAAGAACTTCAAGATGAAAGTTTTTATTCAGGCGATGCGCACTGCTGTAAATTTGTAATAGAACGAAATTGCCAATTAATGTGTTCAGAACTTTATTTATCTGAAAATATGTAAATCTGATGCCATGTTTTAAAATAACAAGTATTTAATACAAAACCTGTTGATCTATTGTAGAATAAATAGACTGTTTGCACTGTAAACGAAAATTTCGTATAGTTATAACCATTGTTCTTTTCCATGAGAAAGTTAATTACCAGAAAGTAAAATACACACTTCTACACTACTTCTTTACAACGAAGCCAACGATATCAACTGCATTAGATTCAGTCCGTATGATATATGAGTGTCAAAGTTATTTTTAACTGAACAACAATCTAAAAACAGTTAAAATGGCTCTATCGAAAATGTTCAATTATGTCCCACTTGCCCCATGTATGTTAAAACTAAAGGGCAAATGAAAATTGCAGATTTTGGCTTTAATCAAACTTTTCAATCGTTTTCGATGTTACACAATTATTTAATTGCTCAAAATATTCACATTCCACATCAATGATGAATTAAGAAACGACAATTTTGTTGGAGCGTCTGTTCACCAGAAGGTGCGGCTCAAACAGCGTCTGCCTAGCACCCAGCGGCTGATCAACGAAATGCTGTATCGCGTCAGCTATACCTAAGGTGGCAGCCCCACCAGCGCGATGTAGGTAACGCGACCCCGGTAAGGTAGCTTACTGAAGCCACTCAAATACCACGAAAAATGGAGATAGAAGAAAAAAAACGTTATTTTTGGCAAACCGACCTGGCAACGAAATAAGGACTATGATTGAAAACTCGGTACCTGGAATGTCAGGACCCTAAATGAACCTGGACGAGTGAGACTTCTGACTCGTTACCTGCAGAAGGTTGGCGTGAACGTGGCCTCTATTCAAGAAGTCCGATAGCCTCGATGGGGCCCTCCTTAGCAGTGCGGTAAGACGCTCGGCTACAAAGCAAGACCATGCTGAGGGTAGTTGAATTCGATTCCCGGTGCCGGTCTAGGCAATTTTCGGATTGGAAATTGTCTCGACTTCCCTGGGCATACAAGTATCATCGTGTTAGCCTCATGATATACGAATGCAAAAAAATGGTAATCTGGCTTAGAAACCTCGCAGTTAATAATTGTGGAAGTGCTAATGAACAATAAGCTACGAGGCGGCTCTGTCCCAGTGTGGGGATATGATGCCAATAAGAAGAAGAAGAAAATAGCCTCGATCCGGAGAACGCGAATTCCGAGCCGTGGACCCCACGACCAACACTGCTTTCAAGTATAACATCTATCACAGCGGCGGCGGAAAAGCAGAGCATGGAGTTGGTTTCGTAGTGATGGGCAAGCAGATGAAGCGAGTGATGCGGTGGAAACCCATTAGTGAACGAATCTGTGTGTTGAGGATACGGGGCAAATTATTCAATTACAGCTCAATCAACGTTTACGCACAGATAAACGATAAATCCGACGACGTGAGGGACACGTTTCATGAAAAACATAACAAAAGCATAACGTCAAAGCATGACGTGAAAATTGTTATCGGAGACGCTAACGCTTAGGTCGGTAGAGAGGACTTTTTCCGTCCCATAATCGGTAGGGAGAGCCTTCACTCCGGTACCAATGACAACGGCTAGTAAATTTCGCTGCTGCCAGAGGGATGGCCATCAATAGCACCTTCTTTGCACGAAAGAACATCCGAAAGCACACCTGGAGACACCCAAATGGCGAAACTTGCAACCAGATAGACCATGTTCTGGTGGATGGGCGCCATTTCTCGGATGTTATCGATGTGCGGACATTCAGAGGTCCGAACATTGACTCTGATCACTACCTCGTTGTCAGTAAAATTCGATCACGGTTGTCGTCAACTGTATCGAACGAAAGATCACAGCGAACGAAGCGTTACAATATTCAGCGATTGTAGGCGGAAGGAGTATCGGCTGAGTACCGCCAGAAGCTTGACGAACGGATAAGTGCAATCAACGTTAGCGACAACATCAACGATCTATGGGAGTCGATCCATGGAGCGGTGAGCATAACAGCACGAGAAGTGGTAGGCACTGCACAGAGGCGACCCAGGACGGGTTGGTTCAATGTGGAATGTCAGAGAGTGACAGACGAGAAGAACGTTGCCAGAATGTTGGTGTCGGGTACCCGATCGAATAGAGATCGGTACAAGGAAGCAAGAGCAGCCGACAAACGAACCCACCGCAGGAAAAAGAACAAGTGATTAGCGAGGAACAGGAAAAAATGGAGCAGAACGATATGCGGAGGTTCTATGAGTCTGTCAATAGCGTGCGGAGAAAGACGGCGCCATCTCCCGTCATGTGCAACGACCAACAAGGAAATTTGCTGACAGATAAAACCGAAGTGGCTGCCAGGTGGAAGCAACACTTCGAGACTTTGTTGAATAGAGGAAGTGACGGTGCATCGGTGAGCAGAATAAATATTAGCGACGATGGACAAGCTGTGGAGTCGCCTACACTAGATGAAATTAAAAAGCTGTTAAAGAGCTGAAAAAAAATAAGGCTGTAATAAAATATACCCTGAGACAAATGCTTGATAAATTCCGGGAGTACAACTTGCAGACACATCATCTGTTTATTGATTTCAAGGCGGCGTACGATTCAGTGAAACGGAATGAATTATGGCAAATTATGCTTGAACATGGTTTTCCAGCGAAACTGATACGGCTGATTCGTATAACGTTGGACTGATCGAAATCAAGTGTAAGGGTTGCGGATGAAACATCGACGTTTCATTTGTTACCTTAGATGGATTAAAGCAGGGTGACTCACTCTCAAATCTACTGTTCAATATAGCGCTCGAGGGATCGCATATGCTCCTAGGATTTGCGGACGATATCGATATTATCGGGATCGATCGCCGTGCCGTAGAAGAGGCTTTTACGCCTTTTAGGAGAGAGACAGCGAGGATTGGACTCACGATCAATACCAGCAAGAGGAAGTATATGGTCGCTGGCAATCAACGAGGGTTCATTAGTGGTGGTAGTATCGAAATGGTGCTGGATGGTGAAAGGTTTGAAGTGGTAGAAGGATTTATGTATCTTGGAACATTAGTGACGTGCGATAATGATGTTACCCGCGAGGTGAAAAGGCGTAATGTAGCTGCAAATCGGGCTTATTACGGACTTCGTAAACAGCTTCCCGTAACTTTAGTCTGCAAACGAAAACAAAACTCGCGCTGTAACTACTCTGATTCTTCTGGTGGCTTTATACGGCCATAAAACATGGACGTTAAAGGTAGTGCTGCGGACAATACTCAGCGGTAAACAAGAGAACGGTATCTGGCGGCGCCGCACGAATCACGAATTGTACCAGGTGTATAAAGGGCTGGATATTATTAAGCTTATTCAACACGACAGACTGCGGTGGGCTGGTCACGTTGTTGGTATGCCGGAAGAACGTCCAGCAGAGATAATATTTAGTAGAGAACCCGGAAGAGGCCGCAGGCTTCGTGGAAGGACGCGTACACGATGGCTAGTATGTTGCCGCAAATGGTTTTGATTCCAAATATTTTTGTGTCAGGCGATTTCGCTGACAGTTCTGCTTCATCTTTCTAGAACATTGTTACCATTAAAAACGTTCACCGATTGATCGGCAGCCATAATACCAACTTGTATTTTCACTTGCCCGGGGTACCTTAAATAAAAAATAAAGCATACCAAAACGATGAGATCTACAAATTTTTAATTTAAAAATTAAATTTTAAAACTTAATAAGAAAATTATTTTGAGCTTTTTAGTGGAATGTTTTCACCTGTCATAAGACGAGTTTGAACAATCCCATTGAATTCCACCACTTAATTGTATCCTGACAGATACGTATTTCGACCTCAACAGTAAGGCTGTCTTCAGTGTCTTGTACTTGACTCGACTTGAAGAAAATGATCGCAGCTTACACTATTTATACTATGCGTAGGTATAATAATTTATCTAGGTACTTATCTTACTACGGTGCTTATTTCTACTCGCTTGATGCGCTTAATGCTTAGGTATAAACTTGAAGAGCCAGGAGCTACCATTTCCTTGATCTTTATTCAACAACCGCGTTTGTACCTGTCGGTAGATTTCCAAGCTCTCAGCAACATCAAGTTTCCACGGAGAAGAGACATTTCTTAAAATTTTAATGTTTGATGTCGTAATTGAATGATTTTCCTGATATACATGTTCAGCTACCTTAGACCTAAACTCATAATTTAATCCCTTATCAGTTTCCCTCTTAGCCTTACTTACTTCTGCAATATGTTCTTTGAACCTTATATCTAACGATCTTTTTGTTTGACCTACATATACTTTATCACACTGTGAACAATTAAGGAAAGAACAATACAAGCAATCATCAACAAGAAGCAGAGGAACCTACGGAAAAACGAACTGACAACACTAACACCGATCGATGAACCGCTGAAGAGGGTATCGGTCCCCTATGATCGACACATCACCCACCAGCTACGCCATCGACTGAGGAAATTCGGCATCGATTTAGTATTCTCCAGCAGAAGCAATCAACTGAAGACACTGTTGGGCTCCACAAAGGATAGAGTAGAAATGTTAAATAAGGCCGGGGTTTATCAAATTAATTGTTCACAGTGTGATAAAGTATATGTAGGTCAAACAAAAGGATCGTTAGATATAAGGTTCAAAGAACATATTGCAGAAGTAAGTAAGGCTAAGAGGGAAACTGATAAGGGATTAAATTATGAGTTTAGGTCTAAGGTAGCTGAACATGTATATCAGGAAAATCATTCAATTACGACATCAAACATTAAAATTTTAAGAAATGTCTCTTCTCCGTGGAAACTTGATGTTGCTGAGAGCTTGGAAATCTACCGACAGGTACAAACGCGGTTGTTGAATAAAGATCAAGGAAATGGTAGCTCCTGGCTCTTCAAGTTTATACCTAAGCATTAAGCGCATCAAGCGAGTAGAAATAAGCACCGTAGTAAGATAAGTACCTAGATAAATTATTATACCTACGCATAGTATAAATAGTGTAAGCTGCGATCATTTTCTTCAAGTCGAGTCAAGTACAAGACACTGAAGACGGCCTTACTGTTGAGGTCGAAATACGTATCTGTCAGGATACAATTAAGTGGTGGAATTCAATGGGATTGTTCAAACTCGTCTTATGACAGGTTTAAAACTTAAAATTAATAAAAAAATTAAAATTTTAAAATTCAAAGATTTGGAAATTTAAAAACATAAAATTTAAAAATTTAAAAATTAAAAACTTATAAATTTAAAATTTAAAAACTTTTTTTATTTTAAAATTAAAAAATTAAATAATTTAAAAATTTAAATAATTCAAAATTTAAAAATTTTAAAATTTAAAAATTAAAAAAAATTTAAAAATTTAAAAATTTTAGATAATTAAATTATTAGATATTCCAAATTTTGCGCCGTGTTTGACTCTTGTGCAAAAAATATTCTTCTTCTTTATTGGCATTAAATCCCCCGCTGGGACATTGCCGCCTCGCGGGTTATTGTTCATTAAGCACTTCCACAGTTATTAACTGCGAGGTTTCTAAGCCAAGTTACCATTTCTGCATTCGTATATCATGATACTTTAATGCCCCGGAAGGTCGAGACAATAATCAATCCGAAAATCTAGCCCGGCACCGGGAATCGAACCCAGCCACCCTCAGCATGGTCTTGCTTTGTAGCCGCGCATCTTACCGCACTGCTAAGGAGGGCTCGCAATAAATATTGTCCCACCAAAATATGTTCCCACCAGTTTCTCCATACATGACGTCTCAACTACAAGAAAGGGAGCATCCATAAATAACGTAACGCTCAGAGGGGGAGGGGGATTGACCGAAGTGTGACAATCCACTTAAAATTTTTCAACAATTGATACAAAAAGTGTGCAAAATTTTTGCGTTGCGTAGTGAATGGATCTTCCCAAACTGCTTTTTGAATAGTTTGAAAGGCTTTATTGAGCGGCGCAGCCGAAATTTTTTATGAAATAGAAATTGGAATTATAAAAAAATCATTTCGAAATTCCGCGAAATTTCGTTAAACGAATGATTTTTCTGTCGAAATTTTTAAAATTCAACGATACGGAACGAAATCAGATAATTAGATTTCGCCGTACTCAAATTCCGCGGAATTCCGCGGAATTTCGTTTCGAATGCTCTAAAACGAAATTTTTCGAAATACCGCATATATGCTTAGGGAAGATCCATAAAGTACGTCACGCAAAATTTGGCGATTTTCTACCCCCCTCCCCCCTTTGTCACACTTTTTGGATTGCACCTTTTAAATTTTTGTATGAGTCGTCACGCTTCTCGGAACCCCCCCTCCCCCCTAGGCCCCTAGGAGCGTGACGTACTTTGTGGATGGCCCTTAGATACGACAATGTTTCTGATATGTTGCAAAACACTTTGAGCTCAGCTGAGCAGTATTTTATTTTTGACAGTCCCCTGCTTACAATGAAGTTACAAATGACTTTGTTGTTTATGTAGTGCACTAGTAGCAGAATCTCCAAATAGAATTGATGGTATGATGGTTATAGTAGAAGGATGCAAATCTCAAGGCCCATGGTTCGATTCCCGGTTGGTTTTTGTGTTTTTATTTTCATTGTAGCCGCAAGATGTTGCAAATAGGCTCCACCTCTGGCGCTTTTTGTGTCACAAAGGATTTCCAAATACGATGCGTTGTGCATAAGTCAGACCTTTAGTAAGTCACAACACAGTTGTTGTTACTCACTGAGAAACAAGAGGTGTTGCTTGGGAGCGAGGGACCGGGAATAAGGAGGAATGGTCCTCCGGAAATTTAGGGGGTTTGGTGTTAGGCCCTGCAAGCCAGCCTTTAAAAAAAACGAAGCAACGAACAATCAACAAGAGAGTACGGACCGGAACCATCGGCGAAGACCACTGCGACGAAAAGGGACTAGCGATTGGAAACTCGGTTCGTGGAACTGCAAATCTGTCAACTTCATCGGGAGCACACGCATACTCGCCGATGTGCTCAAGGACCGTGGATTCGGCATCGTAGCGCTGCAGGAGGTTTGTTGGAAGGGATCAATGGTGCGAACGTTTAGAGGTAATCATACCATCTACTAGAGCTGCGGCAACACACATGAGCTGGGAACAGCATAGTGATGGGCGATATGCTAAGGCGCGTGACTGGGTGGTTGCCGATCAACGAGAGAATGTGCAGGTTGAGGATTAAATGCCGGTTCTTCAACTTCAGCATAATTAACGTGCATAGCCCACACTCCGGAAGTACTGATGATGATAAGGACGCATTCTACGCGCAGCTGGAACGTGAGTACGACAGCTGCCCAAGCCACGACGTCAAAATCATCATAGGAGATTTGAACGCTCAGGTTGGCCAAGAGGAGGAGTTTAGACCGACTATTGGAAAGTTCAGCGCTCACCGGCTGATGAACGAAAACGGCCTACGACTAATTGATTTCGCTGCCTCTAGGCATATGGCCATTCGCAGCACCTACTTCCAACACAGCCTCCCGTATCGGTACACCTGGAGATCACCACTGCAGACAGAATCACAAATCGATCACGTTCTGATTGATGGACTGCACTTCTCCGAAATTATCGACGTCAGGACATATCGTGGCGCTAACATCGACTCTGACCACTATCTGCGACTCTGACTTAAACTGCGCCCAAAACTTTCCGTCATCAACAATGTTCGGTACCGACGACCGCCGCGGTACGACCTAGAGCGGCTGAAGCAACCTGATGTCGCCACTGCATACGCGCAGCATTTCGAGTCAGCGTTGCCGGAAGAGGGTGAGCTCGATGGGGCCCCTCTTGAGGACTGCTGGAATACAGTTAAAGCAGCCATTAACGACGCAGTGGAGAACAACCGAGCAAGGTACTCGGCAGAACGTGGAACGTTATAGACGGAAGCGGAGACTGCAGACTCGCCTTTTTCAGGAGAATAATCGCCGCCTGGAAGAAGCGAAGTGCGAGGAGATGGAACAGCTGTGCCATTCTCAAGAAACACGCAAGTTCTATCAGAAGCTCAACGCATCCCGCAAAGGCTTCGTGCCGCGAGCCGAAATGTGCCGGGATAAGGATGGGAGCATCTTGACGGACGAACGTGTGGTGATCGAAAGGTGGAAGCAGCACTACGAGGAACATCTGAATGGCGCTGAGAGTACAGGCAGTGAAAGTCAAGGCAGCGGAGGAGATGACTACGTCAGTTCAGCGGACGATGAAAGCCAACCAGCCCCCACCTTGAGGGAAGTTAAGGCTAAAGACCAATAAAGCAGCTGGTAAGGATGGTATCGGAGCTGAGCTCATCAAGATGGGCCCGGAAAAGCTAGCCACTTGCCTGCACAAATTGATAGTCAGAATCTGGGAAACTGAGCAGCTACCGGAGGAGTGGAAGGAAGGGGTTATATGCCCCATCTACAAGAAAGGCGACAAGCTGGAGTGTGAGAACTTTCGAGCGATCACCATCCTTAATGCCGCCTACAAAGTGATATCCCAGATCATCTTCCGTCGTCTGTCACCATTAGTGAATGAGTTCGTGGGAAGTTATCAAGCCGGCTTTGTTGACGGCCGCTCGACAACGGACCAGATCTTTACTGTACGGCAAATCCTTAAAAAATGCCGTGAATACTAGGTCCCAACGCACCATCTGTTTGTTGATTTCAAGGCAGCATACGACAGTATAGACCGCGTAGAGCTATGGAAAATTATGGACGAGAACAGCTTCCCTGGGAAGCTTACCAGACTGATCAAAGCAACGGTGGATGGTGTGCAAAACTGTGTGAAGATTTCGGGCGATCACTCCAGTTCGTTCGAATCGCGCCGGGGACTAAGACAAGGTGATGGACTTTCGTGCCTGTTGTTCAACATTGCGCTAGAAGGTGTCATGCGGAGAGCCAGGTGTAACAGCCGGGGTACGATTTTCAATAGATCCAGTCAATTTATTTGCTTCGCGGATGACATGGACATTGTCGGCCGAACATTTGCAAAGGTGGCAGAACTGTACACCCGCCTGAAACGTGAAGCAACAAAAGTTGGACTGGTGGTGAATGCGTCAAAGACAAAGTACATGCTTGTGGGCGGAACCGAGCGCGACAGGGCCCGCCTGGGAAGCAGTGTTACGATAGACGGGGATACCTTCGAGGTGGTCGAGGAATTCGTCTACCTCGGATCCTTGCTAACGGCTGACAACAACGTTAGTCGTGAAATACGAAGGCGCATTATCTGTGGAAATCGGCCCTACTACGGGCTCCAGAAGAAACTGCGGTCAAAAAAGATTCGCCACCGCACTAATTGTGTCATGTATAAGACGCTAATAAGACCGGTTCTCCTCTACAGACATGAAACATGGACAATGCTCGAGTAGGACTTGCAAGCACTCGGAGTATTCGAGAGACGGGTGCTTAGGACCATCTTTGGCGGTGTGCAAGAAGACGGTGTGTGGCGGCGAAGAATGAACCACGAGCTCGCCCAACTCTACGGCGAACCCAGTATCCAGAAGGCAGTTCAAGCCGGAAGGGTACGATGGGCAGGACATGTTGCAAGAATGTCGGACAGCAAGCTTGCAAAGATGGTGTTCGCTTCCGATCCGGCAGGTACGAGACGGTGTGGAGCGCAGAAACGAGATGGGCACACCAGGTGCAAAACGACTTGGATAGCGTGGGGCGTATCCGAGGATGGAGAGATGCGGCCTCGAACCGTGTATTGTGGCGTCAAATTGTTGATTCAGTGTTATCTGTTTAGATGTAGACTAAATAAATGAAATGAATTTAAACGATAGGAAGGAGTTCTAATTAATCATGGAGTAGCCACTATGAATTGTTCATTATTTAATGCTCATGTTCATTATGCCAAACGGTACCAAGATATAATGTCCTGTCAATAATCAGTAACTCCTCTAAAAATTGTATTCTGTCTGTAATTTTTTCGTTTATTCGGGCGAATGGTTTTTTTAGGCAAATGACCTTTTTGGGTACATGAAGTCTGGGTGTTTGTCATTCGGGCGTATGTTATTCGGATGTTTCTGATTAAATACTCTTATAGGCCCATTTACTGTGCCCCAGAAGTATTTTCTCAAAATTCCAGGCACAAGTCCTCTGGGATTTATTGAAATCGTAATTACATTTCTAAGTGTTTCAACATTCCTGAATGAAACTTCCCGGTTGACATTCCCTTAACTTGTCATATGGAATTCAGCTTGGAAATCAATCTGCATTTTTATTCATTTTTTAATTATCAATCAATAGCTCAAGCAAGATTTTTTCAAAACTCAGTTAGAATATTCCTTTTCCATCAATATATCTAAAGATCAAAACAATAACGTGCGAAATCAGGAACTTTCTCTGGAATTTATTTTGAATAGAATAATTATTTCTTGTGGAATAAAATCCACATTTAGGAAATTTTTTCTAACAATTTTCAATCAGGATTATATTCGCCAACGTAAGTTGTAAATGAGATATGCTTATCCAGCACTTCGTAGGCAAAAGGTCAGCTGATTCGCCATCGCAAGTGATTTGAATGGAAACAATATTTTGTTTGACTAATTCCATGCAAACGTTTAAGCAAATGTAATTCGATTCTTCCATAGATTTGCGTAAAATTATGTCTTCCAGTCCCTTTTCGGCGTATCACGCTCAATTGAAATCGAAGAAAGCGTAGATCTTCATCTTTCCCGACTGGGACTTATCCTCTAAATCCCAAATTTCAAAATTTTCCTTCGTCTTCGTTTTGCTACGCTCAGCCTACACAATGAGCCCCGCTTGGCAGTGCTCTGTTGTTTTACTTGATCCTTATCTGAATACACGCAGTGCATATGCTTTCAAATCTGAATGCGTGCCACATGCCTCCTGCCTTGACGAAATAACAAAATTATATTATGCAACAATTTCATGGCAAATAATGAATTCTTTCACAGAAACGCGTGCGCTCCATTGCATTGCACTGCCGCAATACCCTTCGCCGAACCACCATTGGGCCGGGGTTGCACCTTTTCATTAACATTTCACCCTCGAAATCTCTTCGAACACATGTCCTTCCTAATATTTCTGCTGCTGCGGGTGCTGTTCTATTGCAATGTGCGTTATGTTTCTATGCTACATCATTCATTGGCTACAAACATATTCCAACACCCGACCCGTGCCGGTATTTGAGCAGCTGATAGATTTTTGATTACCTTGCGCGCCCGTTCTAATCTGAGCCGGCCTTCTTCGGTGAACGCCCCCTCATCAACATTGTGTGTGGACGATTTTTGTCGCACTGCAGCCATCCAGACAGGTGTTGATTTGATCAAACATAGCGGCACTTCGGGCGATGGCGCAGACAAAAAATTCCGGAATTGCATCTTCCTGCTTTCGGAAACGGTATGCCGCGTCCCCCCGGAGTGGATAGGCCCTCTATTTGAATGCAAATATTGAAAATCGATATCGATCCGACTTGCCGGGTCGTGTCAATCGAACGCTTTGTTGAGGCGTAGGAGGATGAAAGGTGTTTGCTCTGTCGCCGTATGCCGCTATTTCCGAACGGGATTTTTCTAACGGGTGCAAAGATCAGGAAACACGACTCTATTAATGGCAAAGCAAATTTTGCCATTTCCGTTATTGCAGCGGGACAGAATCGGGTCATGAAAATGAAAGGTGAGCAAAAAACAGTTATACTGTTTTCGATGTCGATAGATAGGTTCTTGACAAACAACCAGGTGACGAGGGTCGATAACGGTGCATGCTGTTAGACATATATCGACGAGAGCTAAGTTTTAAAATCTGATCAACAGGAACAGTATGGAATGCATTAACTCTTTTGGACACAACGATCTAACATGAAACTACTTCTCGAAATGAAGAGCAAACTTATACATTTATTAAATGAGTAACATCAACAACCTTCATATTTTCCTAAAATTGATTTTGGTTGACAGAAACACGTCGGACAGCGGAAAGTGCAACTCTCACTTCTTACCAATTAACCAATTATTGATGTGTTTCCGTCCCGCTTGAAACTCCCAGGCCCTGGGGCATTCTTCCCATCGACCAGAATCCGTCGGTACGTTGTTGTGGTCTGGTCTGTTCTTGACACCGAAACAGCTTTCGCACATTATTCAGGGAATTTAGGCACCATTATATTATCAAAACGGTAGCATGCACGGAAGCGTCGTCTTGCAGGCCGCACTGCTTTGCTGGTGATAATCCTGTTCCCGCGTTCTGGCAAACTGCTGCAAGACCAGAACAGACCGAACTCATTAGACAATTTGCATATTTTATCTCGGCCACTTTGAAGAGTTCACTGCCGCTGTTCTCCACAGAATAATGTCCTCACTGCTCTGTGCGGTGCGAAATGATGCCATAATTGGAGTCCGTCCACGGTCAAGATGGGCTTCATCCGTCCGTAGAGAATGCTTTCCATCGAATTGGGCAGATGATCTCCCGCTTCCGTAATGGAGTCGGAAAATGGGAGCGGAAGGCCTTCGGGTGTTTTGCCGCGTGATGACTTTGACCTCATTCGAAAATTTGGACTTTCTTCGCCACTTCGTGAGGTTCACGGAATGCTTCAATCTTGCTGAACCTGATCGAACCAGAACAGGAAATTTGACCTCTGCTGATTCGAAAGAATCTGCACGACACGCGGATCAACAGCACTGCTTGGAACTGACATTGACCGCCACCACCGACGTTGCTGCTGTTGATGATGATAACCCTCGAATGATATCCTCTAGTAAATGTCGATTCTGGTTTCAATGGTCCGAGGTTGAAGACATACGAAGAAATATTACTTACAATTATATTACTTTTTTTTAAATTTCCCTTTCAGTTTCAATAGACATATTCTTAATTCAAAGCAATTTGATCGTTTACCAATGCAGGGTTAACGGTTGCCCGCGGTGGGGTCGCTGAAGTCAGATTCTCACGTTGCTGGAACAGAACAACAAGTTGCAACGTAAGAAGGAACGAGTTTTCGCGGGCAATTTGTTACATTCTTGTTGGGCTCCTCTGCCACACGGCACGGGAAAGGAAAGTCGTGATTGCGCGATGAGCCTCCAACAACGCCGGATAAAAATGATAAGTGAAAATATAAATGGATTTTGTGTTTTCGCCCGCTATCCGCGGCCGGGCTTGATAAATGGTATCCGGAGCATTTGTTTGCATTATTTATTGAGTTTGATCTGCCTCGGAGGGATGAGTGAGTTCAATTGAGATGATGGCGGAGAATAAAATACACTGGATTCTGTTTTTACACGATTTACATTTTCTCAATTTTTCTCTCATCCTAAATGTTTAACGTATATTAGTTATCATGTAATTTTTCTTTGATTTATTCTGGATTTTTTGAAACATGTTGCGAAGAGTTTGGTGGCAAATTGAAGTCACACGATCAAAAATACGAGCGAATAAAAATCGTGTAAAAACAAAATCCTGTGTAACGTGGGTATGCCGACCTTTTGCATTACAGAACGAAAGAAATGACTGGCAAACTGAAAACAAAAGACCTGCTACGCCTTGGATAAAATAGAAATGCTTTGCTAATAAGCTGTTATATGGCTGACGAGCTGATTTGGAGAACATGAATCAAGCATGAAAATCCTTAAAACTAATTAATTTGATGGAAAACTTTTTAAAAAAATGTCAAGGAGCCGTACATATGTTACGTAAGCACTTAGGGGGGCTCTGTCAATCTCTTACCTACCATATAAATAAAAAATCATTTGTATGAAAACAAATCTTACATAAGGGAGGAGGGGTCGAAAAACTAAAAAAAAATGCTTACGTAATAAGTGTACGACCCCCAAGAGACCCTGTAATTTTCCGTTAAAATAGATGTACTGAATTGATACTAAGTAACATAAATTTACTGTTTGTTTTAAATGGGGAAAGGTTGTTTGGCCGAAACCCATTCGGGCGAATGCCACTAGGCCGAACAAACCATTTGAACGAAACCCATCTGGCCGAAAGACATTTCGCTGAAGAGGACATTTGGCCGAAAGGGTCATTTCGCCAAATGGGCCATCAGGCCGTAAGGGTCATTTTGCTGAATATGCATTTGGTCGAATAGGACATTTGACCGAATAGGACATTCGACCGACCATTTGAAAAGTAAGAATCCAGGAGTGAGAAGTAAGACGTCTAATTATTCACTTCGCGCTTCTCATTTTTTACAGTATAGTAAGAAATAAGGAGTGAGAAGTTGCTGGTAGTTAAAGCTGGCATTTCAGGCATTTCAGCTCTACAACTTTGTTCTATGTTCGGCGTTGTTGGAGGTAGCCCACTGCCTCTCTCATAGCCTGTATTCATTGATGTTTCGGATTGTCTTTTTGTAGCACAGAGATGGCACTATTGAAAATTTGATTGCTTTCCAAACCCAGTAAAACATTCGGAATCAACCATTCGCGTTCAACCATCCCCTACACGAACATCAAATTGATGGAAGGTACGGGCCTTTTGGCCCACTGCATTTTTTTCCCTGTGTTTAAAAAGACCCGTATTTCGTGCACGCGCGTCAGCCATTCTTGTTTGTGACAGCAGCGCGGACGTGCATTGCTCGTGTATTTTTTTCAAGTGTCCGCTGTGTTTACATTTTTGCTTCGTCGCGTTGGCATTATTTTCTCCAGGACCCGTCATGGGAGATACCGCGGCCAATCCGGCCGCGAAAGAAACGCGAAAGCGTCCATCGAAGGAGGTTGCTTCCGACGAGGGAAGTGAAAAGCTTCTATTAAGCAACAAGTATTCCTCGCTCAAGGATGGTGACGCTGGCAATCTGCTGGGCACCACGGAAAAAAGGAAGAAAAATGTTGTTGATTTAAAGTGAGAAGTGGAAAATGAGGAAGGAGAAGTGAGATGTCTCTCTTCTCATTCCTAATTTCTCACTTTTCAAATTACCCTTTCGGCCAAATTACTCTCTTGGCCAAATGACACTTTCGGCCTAATGACCCTTTCGGCCAAACGACCCTTTCGCCCAAACGACCCGCGTGCGACGCGCGTGCACGAAATACGGGTCTATTTATATACAAGCTAAAAGAAGCAGTGGGCTAAAAGGCCCGTACCTTCCATCAATCTGATGTCCTTGGAGGGATGCGTGAACGGAAAAGGTTAATTCCGAATGTTTTAGAGGTAGCGAGGGTAAAGTGAACAGGCGGGGTAAAGTGGGTAACGGCTTGTTTATCCCCTGTTTACGGATTTCTCGTATTACTTTTAATGCTTCATCATAAATTAAGCATTTCATGCTCTACGAGCTTTTTCAAATGATGAAATATCTATTTAACAGCTAGATTTTAGTGCGCGCTTTCGCAAAATACTAGTTTGATGTTATTTTGGCACTGTTGCATTCAAGCCATGAAAACATTGAGTTACTCTAAACCAAAATATCGTTCACATCGTTAATTTTTCTTGTTATGAAGCGGAACTGGTTGATGGAAGATAGTTTTTAACTTTTTTTTAGTTCAGGTTTTATTTGAAAAACATGTAGCTGTGGGGGTAAATTGGTCATGTCGCCTAGGGGTAAAGTGAGCAATGTTCTGTCAGAGAAATGGAGATGAACTAGCTCAAATTTCAACATTAATCGGTTTGTTTGACAGTGGGATCATCAGTCAGGGGGTGAAGAAAAGGGGGATCTGGTCATTTACGCTCCACACACACATTTTCGTACAATTTCGACATTTCTGAGCGAATATTTTCATACAGCACACCTCGTTCAAGGAAACATCCATCAGATGTTTGTCATCCGATTTATGATATCTATATATCAATCAACTCAGCAAAAGCTCTAGTTTCTGTAAAAGAGTATAACAAGGGCCAGCATTTCATCCATTTTAATAATATGGGCGCACAAATTCTACCATTTTTAACATGCCATAATCCGGAATTTCTCCTGAGGCCAGAGCTTGATTTTTAAACCTTTTTTCAAAGCTAGATGAATTTTCTGCGGACCCTTGCCAAAATCAAAGGAACCTGGTAATATTTCAGTGAGCAATGGCCAATTGAATATTGAAAAAAAATCCCGCCCTATCATTTTGACCACGTCTGTTTGGTACGTCTGTTTGTCTGTGAAAAAACGAAGGGATTATACCTGCAAGGTAACATTTTGAATATTATTAAGAAAATGCATTTGGTTTAAGATGTTTTGATCAACTTATTTGCTTTATTTACAATATTGTTCACTTTACCCCACCGCCTGACCATTTTACCCCGCCCAAAACAAAATTAAACTATTTTGGACTCATTTTAAATGTTGAAAATAACATATTTAAATATTTTTCAAATTTTTCCACAACGGGCTATGTTACCCAATAAGATAAGCTTGGACCCACCTGCATTGAACAATACAATTTCTTGATAGCCACATGATAAACAGCAGAAGTTCTTAGGGTGTCCAATATACCCACACCACCCGTACTGGGTTTGGAAAGAAATCAAACTTTCAACAGTTTAACGTTGATAATTTTACGAAGGTCTCGAATGAATTCCTGAGAAAATTCAGAATAAACTCAGGGGAGAATGAATTCATGTGGGAATTCAGAATGTATTCCTGGGGGAATTCAAACTGAATTCTTGGGGGAGTGAATTCCTAGGGGGATTTTAGAATGAATTCCTGGAGATTTTCAGAATGAATTCCTGGGGAAACTCAAAATGAATTCCTGGGGAAACTCAGAATGAATTCCTGGGGAAACTCAGAATGAATTCCTGGGGAAACTCAGAATGAATTCCTGGGGAAACTCAGAATGAATTCCTGGGGGAATTCAGAATGAATTCTGGGTGGAATTCAGGATGAATTCTGAGTGGAATTCAGAATGAATTCCTGGGGGAATTCAGAATGAATTCCTGGTGGAATTCAGAATGAATTCCTGGTGGAATTCAGAATGAATTCCTGGTGGAATTCAGAATGAATTCCTGGTGGAATTCAGAATGAATTCCTGGTGGAATTCAGAATGAATTCCTGGTGGAATTCAGAATGAATTCCTGGTGGAATTCAGAATAAATTCCTGGTGGAATTCAGAATGAATTCCTGGTGGAATTCAGAATGAATTCCTGGTGGAATTCAGAATGAATTCCTGGTGGAATTCAGAATGAATTCCTGGGGGAATTCAGAATGAATTCCTGGGGGAATTCAGAATGAATTCCTGGGGGAACTCAGAATGAATTCCTGGGGGAACTCAGAATGAATTCCTGGGGGAACTCAGAATGAATTCCTGGGGGAACTCAGAATGAATTCCTGGGGGAATTCAGAATGAATTCCTGGGGGAATTCAGAATGAATTCCTGGGGGAATTCAGAATGAATTCCTGGGGGAATTCAGAATGAATTCCTGGGGGATTCCAGAATAAATTCGTGATGGAATTCAGAATCAATTCCTGAGGGAATTCAGATTGAATTCTTGGGGAGTTCCAAATGAATTTCTGGGGAATTCAGAAAGACATCCTGGGGAATTCTGAATGAGTTCTTGGGGAATTCAGAATGAATTCCTGATGGAATTTAGAATGAATACCTGGGGGATTTCAGGGCAGCAGGGACTATGTCCAAGGGCTTGACGATCCCTCCCCAGGCCATCTGCGAGTTGTGGCGCCTGCCTAGGATGTGGTGGGGTTTGACAGTGGGCCCTGTTAAACCTCTATAAAAAGCTGCATGTATCCGCAAGTAGGCTCCGCCAAAGCGACCGTGTGCCGCTCAAAGCGCACAAGCCCAAGTCCTGGTGTTAGGTGGGACGCTAAACAGCCCTGACACGACGGCCCTCCGACGAGACAGGAGGTTTGCGCAGGCCCAATAAGCCGCCTTTAAAAACAACCATTACGAACAACATAGAAGATAATACGACTCGATACAATCGGCAAAGACCTAGGCGACGAATAAAGGATCACGATTGGAAGCTTGGAACATGGAACTGCAAGTCGCTAGGCTTCGCAGGTTGCGATAGGATAATCTACGATGAATTACATCCCCGCAACTTCGATGTCGTAGCGCTGCAGGAAATCTGCTGGACAGGACAGAAAGTGTGGAAAAGCGGGCATCGAGCGGCTACCTTCTACCAAAGCTGCGGCACCACCAACGAGCTGGGAACCGGCTTCATAGTGCTGGGAAAGATGCGCCAACGCGTGATTGGGTGGCAGCCAATCAACGCAAGGATGTGCAAGCTGAGGATAAAAGGCCGTTTCTTCAACTATAGCATCATCAACGTGCACTGCCCACACGAAGGGAGATCCGACGACGAGAAAGAAGCGTTCTATGCGCAGCTGGAGCAGACATACGATGGATGCCCACTGCGGGACGTCAAAATCGTTATCGGTGACATGAACGCTCAGGTAGGAAGGGAGGAAATGTATAGACCGGTCATCGGACCGGATAGTCTGCATACCGTATCGAACGACAACGGCCAACGATGCATAAACTTTGCAGCCTCCCGCGGAATGGTAGTCCGAAGCACTTTCTTCCCCGTAAGAATATCCACAAGGCCACATGGAAATCACCTAATCAAGTAACGGAAAACCAAATCGACCACGTTCTAATCGACGGTAAATTCTTCTCCGACATCACGAACGTACGCACTTACCGCAGTGCGAATATTGAATCCGACCATTACCTCGTCGCAGTATGTCTGCGCTCAAAACTCTCGACGGTGATCAACACGCGTCGGAGTCGTCCGCCGCGGCTAAACATTGGGCGGCTACAAGACGGTAGACTAGCCCAAGACTACGCGCAGCAGCTGGAAGTGGCACTCCCAACGGAAGAGCAGCTAGGCGCAGCATCTCTCGAAGATGGCTGGAGAGATATTCGATCCGCCATTGGAAGCACCGCAACCGCTGCACTAGGCACGGTGGCTCCGGATTAGAGAAACGACTGGAATGACGGCGAATGTGAGCAGTTAGTTGAGGAGAAGAATGCAGCATGGGCGAGATTGCTGCAACACAGCACGTGGGCGAACGAGGCACAATACAAACGGGCGCGGAACAGACAAAACTCGATTTTCCGGAGGAAAAGCGCCAGCAGGAAGATCGAGACCGTGAAGAGACGGAGGAACTGTACCGCGCTAATAACGCACGAAAGTTTTATGAGAAGTTGAACCGTTCACGTAAGGGCCACGTGCCACAGCCCGATATGTGTAAGGACATAAACGGGAACCTTCTTACGAACGAGCGTGAGGTGATCCAAAGGTGGCGGCAGCACTACGAAGAGCACCTGAATGGCGATATGGCAGACAACGGTGGCGGTATGGTAATGAACCTAGGAGCACGCGCGCAGGACATGCGACTTCCGGCTCCGAATCTCCAGGAAATCCAGGAGGAGATCGGCCGGATGAAAAGCAACAAAGCCCCTGGAGTTGACCAACTACCAGGAGAGCTGTTTAAATACGGTGGTGAAGCACTGGCTAGAGCGCTGCACTGGGTGATTACCAAGGTTTGGGAGGATGAGGTTCTGCCGCAGGAGTGGATGGAAGGTGTCGTGTGTCCCATCTACAAAAAGGGCGATAAGCTGGATTGTAGCAACTACCGCGCAATCACATTGCTGAACGCCGCCTACAAGGTACTCTCCCAAATTTTATGCCGTCGACTAACACCAATTGCAAGAGAGTTCGTGGGGCAGTACCAGGCGGGATTTATGGGTGAACGCTCTACCACAGACCAGGTGTTCGCCATACGTCAGGTATTGCAGAAATGCCGCGAATACAACGTGCCCACACATCATCTATTTATCGACTTCAAAGCCGCATATGATACAATCGATCGGGACCAGCTATGGCAGCTAATGCACGAAAACGGATTTCCGGATAAACTGATACGGTTGATCAAGGCGACGATGGATCGGGTGATGTGCGTAGTTCGAGTTTCAGGGGCATTCTCGAGTCCCTTCGAAACCCGTAGAGGGTTACGGCAAGGTGATGGTCTTTCGTGTCTGCTATTCAACATCGCTTTGGAGGGAGTAATACGAAGGGCAGGGATTGACACGAGTGGTACGATTTTCACGAAGTCCGTCCAGTTATTTGGCTTCGCCGACGACATTGATATCATGGCACGTAACTTTGAGAGGATGGAGGAAGCCTACATCAGACTGAAAAGCGAAGCTAAACGGATTGGACTAGTCATCAACACGTCGAAGACGAAGTACATGATAGGAAGAGGCTCAAGAGAGGTCAATGTGAGCCACCCACCACGAGTTTCTATCGGTGGTGACGAAATCGAGGTGGTTGAAGAATTTGTGTACTTGGGCTCACTGGTGACCGCCGATAACGATACCAGCAGAGAAATTCGAGACTCATAGTGGCTGGAAATCGTACGTACTTTGGACTTCGCAAGACGTTCCGATCGAATAGAGTTCGCCGCCGTACCAAACTGACTATCTACAAAACGCTTATTAGACCGGTAGTTCTCTACGGACACGAGACCTGGACGATGCTCGTGGAGGACCAACGCGCACTGGGAGTTTTCGAAAGGAAAGTGTTGCGTACCATCTATGGTGGGGTGCAGATGGCGGACGGTACGTGGAGGAGGCGAATGAACCACGAGTTGCATCAGCTGTTGGGAGAACCATCCATCGTTCACACCGCAAAAATCGGAAGACTGCGGTGGGCCGGGCACGTAGCCAGAATGTCGGACAGTAATCCGGTGAAAATGGTTCTCGACAACGATCCGACGGGAACAAGAAGGCGAGGTGCACAGCGGGCAAGGTGGATCGATCAGGTGGAGGACGACTTGCGGACCCTCCGCAGACTGCGTGGTTGGCGAAGTGCAGCCTTGAACCGAGCTGAATGGAGAAGTCTTTTATGTGCAGCACAGGCCACTCCGGCCTTAGTCTGATGATAAATAAACCTGGGGATTTCAAAATGAATTCTAGGGAATTCAGAATGAATTCCTGGGGAATTCAGAATGAATTTCTGGGGAAACTCGAATTAATTTCTGGTGGAATCCAGAATGAATTCCTTTGGGGAATTCAGAATGAATTCCGTAAAGGAATTAAAAATGAATTCCTGGGGGATTTCAGAATGAATTCCTGGTGGAATTCAGAATCAATTCCTGAGGGACTTCAGATTGAATTCTTGGGGAAGTGCTAAATGAATTTCTGGGGGAATTCAGAATTGCTTCCTGGGGGAATTCCGAATGAGTTCCTGGGGGAATTCAGAATGAATTCCTGGGGGAATTCAGAATGATTCCCTGATGGAATTCAGAATCAATTCCTGGGGGACTTCAGATTGAATTCTTGGGGGAGTTCTAAATGAATTTCTGGGGAATTCAGAAAGACTTCCTGGGGAATTCCGAATGAGTTCCTGAGGGAATTCAGAATAGATTCCTTGGAGAAATTCAGAATGAATTCCTGGGGGAATGCAGAGTGAATTCCTGAAGGAATTCAGTGTAAATTCCAGGGGGAATTAAGAGTGAATTCCTGAGAGAATTCAGAATGAATTCCTTGGGGATTTCAGAATGAATTCCTTGGGAAATTCAGAATGAATTCCTGGTGAAATTCAGACTGAATTCTTGGGGAAATTCTGAATGAATTCCTGAGAGAATTCAGAATGGATTTCTGGGGAAATTCAGAATTATTTCCTGGAGGAATTCAGAATGAATTTCTGGGGAGCTTCAGAATGAATTCCTGGGGGAGCTCAGAATGAATTCCTGGGGAATTCAGAATGAATTCCTGGGAATTCAACATGAATTCCTGGTGGAATTCCGAATGAGTTCCTGGGGGAATTCAGAATGCATTTCAGGGGGAAACTCGAATTAATTCCTGGTGGAATCCATAATGAATTCCTGGGGGAATTCAGAATAAATTCCTGGGAGGAAGTCAGAATGAATTCCTGGGGAATTCAGATTGAATTCCTGGGAAGTCAGAATGAATTCCTGGGAATTCAGAATGAATTCTCGGGGAATTCAGAATGAATTTCTGGGGAATTCAGAATGAATTCTCAGGGGAGTTAAGAATGAATTTCTGGGGAAACTCGAATCAATTCCTGGATGAATTCAGAATGAATTGCTGGGTGAATTCAGAATGAATTGCTGGGTGAATTCAGAATGAATTGCTGGGAGACTTCAGAATGAATTCCTGGGGGAGTTCTGAATAAATTCCTGGGGGATTTCTGAATGAATTACTGGGGGAATTTTGAATAAATTCCTGGAGGAATCCTGAATGAATTCCTGGAGGAATTCTGAATGAATTCCTGGAGGAATTCAGAATGAATTTAGAATGAATTCCTGAGGGATTTCAGAATGAATTCCAAGGGGAATTCAGAATGAATTCAAGGAATTCAGAATGAATTCAAGGAATTCAGAATGAATTCCTGGGGAATTCAGAATGAATTCCTGGGGGAATTCAAAATGAATTCCTGGGGGAATTCAAAATGTATTCCTGGGGGAAGTCAGAATGAATTCCTGGGTGAATTAAGAATGAATTTCTGGGGGAATTCAGAATAAATTCCTGGGGGAATTCAGAATGAATTCCAGGGGGAACTCAGAATGAATTCCTGGGGGAATTCAGAATGAATTCCTGGTGGAATTCAGAATGAGTTCCTGGGGGAATTCAGAATGAATTCCTGAGGGAATTTAGAATGATTTCCTGGGGTAATTCAGTATGAATTCCTAGGGGAATTCAGAATGAATTCCTGTGGGAATTCAGAATAAATTTCTGGGGGAAACTCGAATTAATTCATGGTGGAATCCAGAATGAATTCCGGGAGGAATTCAGAATGAACTTCTGGAATTCAGAATGAATTCCTGGGGAATTCAGAATGAATTCCTGGTGGAATTCAGAATGAATTCTGGTGGAATTCAGAATGAATTCCTGGTGGAATTCAGAATGAATTCCTGGTGGAATTCAGAATGAATTCCTGGTGGAATTCAGAATGAATTCCTGGTGGAATTCAGAATGAATTCCTGGGCAAATTCGGAATGGGAATGATGGAATTGAATAAATTCCTGGATTATTCAGAAAGAATTCCTGGAGAAGGTCAGGATGAATCTTATGTGATTCTTTACGTAGTTCGTAAGAGAAGTCTACCTGTAATTCCTGCAGAAATTCTTTTTGGAATACCTCCAGGATTCCTGCCTAGAGCATTTCCGAAAATAGTCTTGGAGAATTGAATGCAGAAGAAATTTCTGGAGAAAGTCTCTTAGATTTCTTGGTATATATCCTTGGAGAAATTTATGGAGAAACTGCCGAAGGGATTCTCCTGAAAGGAATCCTGGGGCAACTCCGAGATGGGTTTCTGGCAGCCCTGTCGTCGTAAAATATGAGCTACTTAGTCGCCTATTTTAAAGGGGGCGCTGGTAGAACAAAGGTGGTTATGAGGGCGCATATTTAAAAACTACGAAACTTGTGAAACTTGGAACTGAAAGTTCGGTTCGTTGAATTGCAAATCTTCCAACCTCATTGGGAGCACACGGATCCTTGTCGATGTACTGAAAGACAGCAGATTCGGCATCGTAGCGTTGCAGGAGGAGTGTTAGAAGGGATCAATAATGGTGTGAACGTTTACAGGTAATCATACCATCTACTAGAGTTGGTTCGGCGAAGAGTGCATACAGATTCGGAAGAAGAAGGACGCAGCGTGGACAGTCGCGCTGCAGCAAAGAACCCGGAAAAACGTAGAACGCAATAGACGGAAACGGAGACAGCAGACCCACCCCTTCCATGAGAAGCAAAGCTGCCTGGGAGAAGTAGAGTGCGAGGAGATGGAACAGTACCGTTAAAAAAAGGTGGAAAATTTAATGGCGCTGAGAACATAAGCAGTAAGAGTCAAGTCAAGGCAGTGAGGCTGTAGGCAGCAGAAGAGATGACTACGTCAGTTCAGCGGACGATGGAAACTTACCAACCCGCACCTTGAGTGAAGTTAAATATACCGTCCACCACCGTCGTCCAATGCGCGCGGTGTGAGCAATGAATGGTTCTCCCAACAGCTGGTACAATTTGTGGCAACAACAGACAACAGCGTTCACTTTGTAGCCTCCAGCGGGATGGTATAAGCACTTTCTTCCCCGCAAGAATATCCACAAGGCCACATGGAGATCACCTAATCAAGAAACGGAAAACCAAATCGACAGCAAATTCTTCTCTGATATCACGAGCGTCCGCACTTACTGCAGTGCGAATATTGAATCCAACGACGGGGCGGCTACAATACGGTAGACTGGCCCAAGATTACGCGCAGCAGCTGGAAGTGGCACTCCCAACGGAAGAGCAGCTAAGCGCAGCGTCTCTTGAAGATGGCTGGAAAGATATTCGATCCACCATTGGAAGCACCGCAACCGCTGCACTAGGCACGGTGTCCCCGGACCAGAGAACGACTGTTATGTTATGTTTCAGCGAATGTGAGCAGTTAGTTGAGGAGAAGAATGCAGCATGGGTGAGATTGCTGCAACACTGCACGAGGGCGAACGAGGCACGATACAAACGGGCGCAGAACAGACAAAACTCGATTTTTCGGAAGAAAAAGCGCCAGCAGGAAGATCGAGACCGTCAAGAGACGGAGCAACTGTACCGCGCTAATAACGCACGAAAGTTCTATGAAAAGTAAAACCGTTCACTTAAGGGCCTCGTGCCACAGCCCGATATGTGTAAGAACATGAACGTGAACCTTCTTACGAACGAGCGTGAGGTGATCCAAAGGTGGCGGCAGCACTACGAAGAGCACCTGGGCACGCGCGCAGGACATACGACTTTCGGCTCCAAATCTTCAGGAAATCCAGGAGGAGATCGGCCGGCTGAAAAACAACAAAGCCCCTGTAGTTGACCAACTACCAGAAGAGCTGTTTAGACACGGTGTTGAGGCACTGGCTAGAGTGCTGCACTGGATAATTTCCAAGGTTTGCGAGGATGAGGCTCTACCGGAGGAGTGGATGCAAGATATCGTGTGTCCCATCTTCAAAAAGGGCGATGAGCTGGATTGTAGCAACTACCGCGCAATCACATTGCTGAACGCCTCCTGCAAGGTACTCTCCCAAATTTTATGCCGCCGACTAACACCAATTGCAAGAGAGTTTTTGGGACAGTACCAGGCGGGATTTATGGGCGAATGCTCTACCACAGATCAGGTATTCGGTGTACGTCAAGTATTGCAGAAATGCCAAGAATACAACCTGCCCACTAGATCTGTTCAAATTTCAAAAAGTTTCCTAAAATCGACCGGTCTACTGGTATTCACAATTCTTATGCTAAGATAGACTTCTGGTGAAAATTTCAGTTCAATTGGTTGAAATTTAGCTGCGCTTCAAATCGATTTAGTGTTTTCGGCATAATTTTGCCCCTCTGAGTGCAAGAGTGAACTCAAAATTTTTGGCTGGGCCGCTGAACAAAATCATAAAGCTATTTTCAATTCGTTATGTTATACACATTTTTCTGTTAACGCTTACTAGGGGAACTGTTCCGATCTCCATCTCACTGTACATATATCCATCTCATCGCTAAACATAGAAATACAGCACAAAATTTGTCGCTTTTTTTTGTCAACATGCGTGCTCACTGCTAAAAAAATCACAAAAATAATAAACAAACCAAATTTCTTTCCATTGCTTTGTTTTGATGGGATGGAAATAGGAGCTATGAGATGAAGTGGCGAACCGTTCCCCTATATAATGTCGACAAATGCGTATTTATTTTTCTTTTATAATAGGGGAATGACGGATTCAGCAGGTTTTGTTCTATTATTGTCAGGGAGGTTTTTTATGACTGATTATGCTCAAATTTGGCTTAAACATTCTTTGCATATCAAAAAATAAGTTTGGCCAGTTTTTTCCCCTACGTCTTCAGTGGCTTGTTAGAAATATCTAACAGAAAACGAAAAGTATCTTTAACTATTCTGTCCTATTTTTTTACAAAAGTTATCCGACTCAATGTTTAAATAGAGTGTAAATGTAATCAGATATGTATCAGATCAGTATAACTTTGTCAAAAAGGCAAAACGTGGCGATTCGTAGGGCCCTTGTGAAGTATTTTTTGAACGTCTTTTGTCCCTTCGAAACCCGCAGAGGGTTACGGCAAGGTGATGGTCTTTCGTGTCTGCTATTCAACATCGCTTTGGAGGAGTAATACGAATGGCAGGGATTGACACGAGTGGTACGATTTTCACGAAGTTCGTCCAGTTATTTGGTTTCGCCGACGACATTGATATCATGGCACGTAACTCTGAGAGGATGGAGGAAGCCTACATCAGACTGAAAAGCGAAGCTAAACGAATTGGACTAGTCATCAATATGTCAAAGACGAAGTACATGATAGGAAGAGGCTCCAGAGAGGTCAATGTAAACCACCCCAATGACCCCCGATAACGATACCAGCAGAGAAATTCGGAGACGCATCATGGCAGGAAATCGTACGTACTTTGGACTCCGCAAAACGCTACGCAGATCGAATAGAGTTCGCCGCCGTACCAAACTGACTATCTACAAAACATTGATTAGATCGGTAGTTCTCTACGAACACAAGACCTGGACAATGCTCGAAGAGGAGCAACGCGTACTGGGAGTTTTCGAAAGGAAAGAGCTGCGTACCATCTATGGCGGGGTTCAGATGGCGGACGGTACGTGAAGGAGGCGAATGAACCACGAATTGCATCAGCTGTTGGGAGAACCATCCATCATTCACACTGTGAAAATCGGAAGACTGTGGTGATCCGACGGGAACAAGAAGGCAGACTGCGTGGTTGCGCGACGTGCAGCCATGGACCGAGCTGAATGGAGAAGACTTTTGTGTACTACACAGGCCACTCCGACAGGGGAAGAAGGTGGAACAGTAAAACCCTACCCCGATATGTGCGACATCTGGATTGGTTCTGAATGTAAACAACAGTGTTAATTAACTACTACCAAAAGATATTTTAGTTACAAGATAAAGATTGTCGCTTCGGTTCCATTTGTTCTGCTGTCCCAAACATGTGGTACCAATCTGTCAAATCGAATGTATTTTTCCTTCATTGACATTTAGCACCCTATCCTCGCCAGCAAAAGATGTTCCGAACAGCGACGACAGCGACAATATTTATCTTGTAACTAAAATATCTTTTCTAGCACCTTTTTCAAGCATAATTTTTTTTCGATATTTTATCAAAACCAAACACCTAATTATGCAACAATGTAACGTCTTGGTATGCTTGAGATACCTGCTTGATTATAGCGACTAGGAAAAGAATTTATTTTCAGTATATTCATTTATTTAGTCTACATCTAAACATATAACACTGTATCAACAATCTGACGCCACAATACACGGTTCGTGGCCGCAACTCTCCATCCTCGAATACGCCCCACGCTCGCCAAGTCGTTTTGCACCTGGTCTGCCCATCTCGCTCGCTGCGCTCCACGCCGTCTCGTACTTGTCGGATCGGAAGCGAACACCATCTTTGCAAGGTTGCTTTTCGGGATTCTTACAATATGTCCAGCCCATCGTACCCTTCCGGCTTTAGCTACCTTCTGAATACTGGGTTCGCCGTAGAGCTGGGCGAGCTCGTGATTCATTCTTCGCCGCCACGCACCGTTTTCTTGCACAGCACCAAAGATGGTCCTAAGCACCCGTCTCTCGAATACTCCAAGTGGTTGCAAGTCCTCCTCGAGCATTGTCAAGGGTCTAGAGGGAAACGAGATTGCTGATGAGCTAGCCAGGAATGGATCTAATGAAAGGTTCATTGGCCCTGAGCCCTTCTGCGGGATCTCAGACTGCTCTGTAAAAATGGAACTGAACAAATATATGGTCAGTCAAATCACATCAAACTGGAATGCACTTCCCCATACGAGCCAATCCAAAAGGCTCGTAACGATTAACCCCAAGAAAACCCAACAACTATTAGGTCTCAACAAAGGGATCTCAACATCTACACCGGTCTAATAACTGGACACTGCCCTGCAGATACCATCTACAAAAGATCGGAGCAATCCAAACCTCAAATTGCCGCTTCTGTGACGAGGAGAGAGAAACATCAGAACACATCCTCTGCTATTGCAGTGCACTCACTCAACGTAGGTTCAAAGTTCTCAGCAAGCCCTTTTAGGGCCTGCTGACATATGGATCTTATCCCCCAAGGACGTGGTTGGCTTCATAAAGCTAGTCTCGCCAGAATGGGCGAGTCACATACTGTAACTCAGGATCTCTATTCATCAATAATAGATGGTCTTGAGTTCAGTCGATACCAAGGTATCTCAGTGACAAACATGTTACTGAGATAACTTGCGTATTTCACAGCAAAAGGGTATATCACAATAGTCCTAAAATCTGGACGCAGTGATCTTCACCCGACAAACGAGGAGGATTGTCCATGTTTTATGTCCGTAGAGGACAACAGGTCTTATTAACGTCTTGTACATGACACATTTGGTGCGGTGGCGAATCTTTCTTGATCGTAGTTTCTTCTGAACCCCGCAGTAGGCCCGAGTTCCACAGATGATGCGCCTTCGTATTTCACGACTAACTTTGTTATCAGCAGTTAGCAAGGATTCGAGGTAGACGAATTCCTCGACCACCTCGAAGGTATCCCCGTCTATCGTAACACTGCTTCCCAGGCGGGCCCTGTCGCGCTCGGTTCCGCCCACAAGCATGTACTTTGTCTGCATGTGTACAGTTCTGCCACCTTTGCAAATCTTCGGCCGACAATGTCCATGTCACCGGGAAACAAATAAATTAACTGCATCTGTTGAAAATCGTACCCCGGCACCCGGCTCTCCGCATGACACCTTCTAGCGCAATGTTGAACAACAGGCACGAAATTCCATCACCTTGTCTTAGTCCCCGGCGTGATTCGAACGAACTGGAGTGTTCGCCCGAAATCTTCACACAGTTTTGCACACCATCCACCGTTGCTTTGATCAGTCTGGTAAGCTTCCCAGGGAAGCTGTTCTCGTCCATAATTTTCCATAGCTTTACGCGGTCTATACTGTCGTATGCCGCCTTTAAATCAACGAACAGATGGTGCGTTGGGACCTGGTATTCACGTCATTTTTATAGGATTTGCCGTACAGTAAAGATCTGGTCCGTTGTCGAGCAGCCGTCAACGAAGCCGGCTTGACAACTTCCCACGAACTCATTCACTAATGGTGACAGACGACGGAAGATGATCTGGGATAACACTTTGTAGGCGGCATTAAGGATGGTGATCGGTCGAAAGTTCTCACACTCCAGCTTGCCGCCTTTCTTGTAGATGGGGCATATAACCCCTTCCTTCCACTCCTCCGGTAGCTGTTCAGTTTCCCAGATTCTGACTATCAATTTGTGCAGGCAAGTGGCTAGCTTTTCCGGGCCGATCTTGATGAGCTCAGCTCCAATACCATCGTTACCAGTTGCTATATTGGATTTTAGCTGTTAGATGGCATCCTTTACTTCCCTCAAGGGGGCTGGTTGGCTTCCATAGTCCGCTGAACTGACGTAGTCATCTCCTCCGCTGCCTTGACTTTCACTTCATTCAAATGTTTCTCGTAGTGCTGCTTCCACCTTTCGATCACCACACGTTCGTCCGTCAAGATGCTCTTATCCTTATCCCTGCACATTTCGGCTCGCGGCACGAAGCCTTTGCGGGATGCGTTGAGCTTCTGATAGAACTTGCGTGTTTCTTGAGAACGGCACAGCTCTTCCATCTCCTCGCACTCCGCCTCTTCCAGGCGGCGTTTCTTCTCCTGAAAAAAGACGGGTCTGCTGTCTCCGCTTCCGTCTATAACGTTCCACGTTCTGCCGGGTACCTTGCTGCAGCGCGACTAGCTAAATCCTAGTTGTTCTATAAATAAATAAATAAAGAAATAAATAAATAAACAAGCCGTTCCCGTTACCCACTTTACCCCACCTGTTCACTTTACTATCGTTACCCCCATTGGCGTAACTACCTTCGATGCCTAGGGGGGGCTATAGCCCCTTTATATTTCTTCTCGAAGTTGACCCTCTTTTTGAAAATTCTCGAACATTTTAACATCTCATCAAGTTATCAGGGGTAATGTGACAAATACAGTCCAACCACCTAAGGCAATTGCGGATCCATCACACTTATTCACAACACAACTCATTCACAGTCTATGTTTAATTGCGCTCGACTAGCGTCAGGCAGTGGATATATTTGCATACTTCATAAATATTCTATCTATCTCAAATGAAAAGTAGTGCAACTTTCCATGGATTCCGCCGAGAATCTTCCAAGAATTCTGATGAGAATCCTTTAGTGATCCTGACTGGAATGTTCCAGGGACTCCGACAAGAATCTCTAGATATTTATTTCGACATGAATCCTTCAAGAATACCGATGGGAGCCTCCAGGGATCATGAATCGAATAAACCAGGGATTCCGGAGGGAATGTTTCAGGAATTCCAACGGAAAAATTTCAAGGATTCCGACGAGAATGTACCAGGGAACCTTTACCCTCCAGGAGTTTCGAAGGGAATATTTCCGGAATTTGAAGGGGAATATTCCAGGGATTTCGTCGAAAACCCTCCAGGAATTCCAATATGATGGTTCCAGATATTTCATGAGCAATGTTCCAGGGATGAAGACGCATATCGTCGAAGGATTCCGAAGCAATCCGTCGAAGGACTTCGAAGCAAATCGTTGAGCGACTCCGAATTAATCCTTCAGTTATTTCGAAAAGAATCCTCCAGCGATCCCGAAGGGAATCCTCCAAGGATGTTGAAGCAAATCGTTGAGGGATTCCGATGCAAATCATCAAAAGATTTCGAAGCAAATCGTCGAATGGTTCCAAAAAAAATCGTTGAGGGACTCTAAACAAAATCTATGAGAAATTCTGAAGCAAACCGTCGATGTATTCCGAAACGAAACGTCGAATGATTCTGAAGCAATTCTTCGCGGGATTCCGAAGCTAATCGTCAGCCGGATTCCTTATCGTCTAGAGATCCCAACGCAGATCAATTGCAAAACGTCGAGAGACTCCGAATTAAATCTTCAAAGGATTACGAAGCAAATCGCCGAAGGATTCTGATTTGTCAAGCAATTCCTAAACCAATCTTAAAACGAATCTGGAGATATTCCGGAGCAAATCAACGAGAGATTCTAAAGCAAATCCTCCATGGATTTTAAAGGGTATTTTTCACAGATTCCAAAGGGTATTGCATAACAATACTGGAAAGAATCCAGTAGGAATTCTTCTGGATTACGTTTGGAATACTTCGATGAATCCGAAAAGAATTCTTTAAAGATTGAAGTGAGAATTCTTCTCGGATTCTGATGAGAATCCATCTCGGATGCTGATGGGAATCTTTCTCAGAATTCAGAAACAAGCTTATTTTTCTTCCACTCATTTCATTAAGTATGATAGAGTGGATATGAGAGATAACTATTTAGTCTTCAAACTTTTTCGGTAATTCATTATGCTATATGTTGAAAACTGATATCACTGCTAACTTACTTTTCAAATCCTAGGGGGGGCTAATTTTTTTCTAGGGAGGGCTAAGCCCCCCCTTATTTACGCCAATGGTTACCCCTTCTCTCTGTGCAATATGTACAATGCTGCAGGAAGTTTTTAATGCTACCCAATGCTATTTTAATTTCAACAGCACTTCTCAGAGCTGTTTGTACCTATTGATCCCGTTACATGTGCCTCCGTTTTACGTTGGACCCATTTGCAAAAGTAAAATTCCGCCAAGCGGTGGTGATCCTGCAAGCAGAGTGTGCCGCATTTGACAGGTCTCCTGCTCGTTTGGAACACAATTTTATATGGGAATGACAGATGAATTTTGTTCCAATTCTGACAGTATCGCCGCCACTCTTAATTACATACACTCTGCCTGCAAGGACACCGTTCTGGAAAAAACCTTCAAAACCTCGTTTCTACGTTGCTATACCTTGAGCATTAACAAAAAAGGATGGTAGAATCTTTGAATTATATAATATAATAATTCTCCTCATATTGAATTGAGCAATCAGTTCGATTACTCATAATAAAATAAAGCAAAAGGGGTCTAGCTCTAGCCTAAGAGATTTGATTCATGCGACGAAGCAAATAATTCTGCCAATTGTGGTATCTTCGCTGTTGAGTTTTTAGCTTTTTTTGTGTAACCTTCGGGTCCCAAGGTTTCATTTCAGATTAATAGACGAATCAAACATGCATTATTCAATTCGTTTCAAAGTTTTTAAACCTATTTCTGTAGAAACAAACTTTGGGCAATTTTCCTCTATCGTTGCCTATTTTCCTTTTCAATGCAATGAGCAGCAACAAAATTTTGAAAGCTGATCTTCAAATTCTTACTTGTAACAAATAAAAATTTTTCGTAATGGAGGTTGCTGACGTTTAATCATCTTTCTGTATCAAGCGCATGGGAAGAATAGGATTTGTTTTCATCGGGAAACGTTTCCCAGTGAAAACAAATCCTATTATTTCTATGCACTTGAAAGAGAAAGGTGATTAAACGTCAGCAACCCTTATTGGTGACTTCATTGCCAAACACCGTTCATGTAAAAATGTTCTAAGCAATTCCAACGTTCAATTGAATTTGAAGATTGTTCTGCGAGATATTCATTCATTTATTTAGCTTCTATAATATAATATCTAAACAGATATTATTTGTGCAGCTAAAAACCGAATTTTTGAACTCGCGAAAATCAATGTTTCTCCTATTAGTCGCAAGTTTTATTACTGCGCATCTGGTGCGCTGTATAGCGCATCTGGTTGCAAACAATATGTACTACATGCGCAATGATGCGCTATAAGTTGAACGCGAATATTTGCAAAATAAAATCAGTTTTCGCGAGATCGAAATGGATCAATCAAGGTTTCTCATTTAGCACTCACCGCATCAAAACAACGGCGGCACTGTATACGCATAATTTCTATTCATGTGCTTTTGACAGAACATGTCTACGGTGGCACGATCTGTTCATTTCATAGCGGCGGTTTTTGCGGTCCATTCTAATTTCAACTGGAACCATAATAACAATGAATCAACAATTTCACACCACAATAGTAGCAATAGTGAAATGCAGGTGCTAGGAGATCCATTGTTGGTTAATTTACCATTCACATAATAATTTTATCTCATGAAATTCCCGTTATGTGTATACAAAACTATGTTGATTAACGCGTGCAAACTAACCATCCGCTCTCAGAGTCTTCGTGCGGTTCGTGTTGCCTTCCACGGCCGGTAAATCGAATGGAACAGTTCAAGTCTTGTCAACACGGTCGTCGGTCGGGCGTGCGGTTCGCGTTGTTTGTAACTATTTCGTGATAGTTTTGAAGAAAAAACAGAAATAACAGTTACATCAGCTGAATATTGACTGTTTTTTCTTCTTTAGTAGTGTTCAATCGAATTTATCGCGCAAGTGACGGTAGTTGCGGTCGTGTGATGGGCTTTTTTTTCAGTGAATTGGGGCTTATTGAATTTATATGTGCACATCGTTTTGCTGCGGAGTGAAGAAATGAGAAGAAAGTGTTATTTAAATCCTGAATCAGGATTTCACAAAGTTAAAGTGAGAAAAGTTTAGTAAGGCTAATTTTTATTTCAGTGGTTTAGCAGTATGGTGTGATTGTACCGTATGGTACCACATGGATTACTGCATGATGAAGACCTGTGCGCCGCTGCGTCATGCCGCCGCCGCAGCCGGTGATTTTCTCACGTCGCCGCCGCCGTCGAAAATTAATCGGCGAGCCGCCGCATGAATATTATTACACCAGTAAGTTAACGAGTTTCGTACTGAACATTTCTACTGGTTCATCCTATTGGAAATACATATTTTCAGTCAATTTCATATTCTTCTTCTTCATTGGTGTTGTCTTATGACAAGTAATTTAATTTGGAAACTCGAAAATATTCTTTTTTTTAAGGAACTCCATTTCAAAATACTTCAAATTTTACTAATTCCGTCGAGAATATAGAAGCCCATCGAGAAATCCGCCCGAAGTTATTTCAAGAATTTATTTAAAAAAAATCTTATTCGAAACAGGAAATTCTTTTGTGGTAGGTAGGTGAAGGTTTCCGCTACATGTTTATGGTGTTGGTTTGCGTGGGAGAGCTATCAGGTTTGTCAAATCGTCGTTTGAATCTTTGTTTACAAAAGGAGATAAGTCGTTTTGAAAATTTTGTCTTGACTTATCATGCCTGTATACACTCTCAATAGATAGCAAACCGTGACCGTGAGATACGGCAGCTGTTACGATAATTAAATGATTCTGGGGCTACAACTACATTAAATTTCTTTAAATTAAATTTCTTTAATGTGGCAATTGGCAATTTGGGGGTCTCCGGTTCTGACGATGCATTTCAACTTATTCAACATAGCTGTGCGAAAAATATGGTCCCCAACATAAAATGAGCGAGAACAACGCGATTTATCAAACCCCCTCGGTGGAGGTCGCCTATCCGTATCAGGTTTTTTTTCAACTTGTATACAAGTGCGATAGTTTTGATTTCATGGCTTGTTATGATGCGAAGAGGTTATTGCCTCTTCTTTATCGTTGTTCGAAAAGATATTTTAGTTACAAGATAAAGATTGTCGCTTCGGTTACTTTTGTTCTGCTGTCCGAAACATGTTGGGTACCAAACTGTTCAATCGTATGTATTTTTTCTTCATTGACATTTAGCACCCTACGCCAGCAAAAGATGTTCCGGGCAGAGACGACAGCGACAATCTATCTTGTAACTGAGATATCTTTTGTTGTTCGTTATCTATCTTATCTATTGAGAGCGATTTCTGCAAACCTTGCATCGTACCGGAACCGTTGGTAGGGTGGTGAACACTTTTCCTTTTGATTTATGTTAGGCAAAAGATCCAATAGTCGTGGGTGTTCCAATAGTTGCGTTAGTGTTATTTTAACAAAATCTACGTAGTAAACGCAGCAAACCCATATTGTCTATCAATTTGTTGACCTGTCATTACTCGAAATAAGAGAAAACAGATAAGAAAATCCTCCAAATCGGTAAAGTAAAAAAGTATCAATAAATTACCTTATCTTTTTCTCAGCTTTGCACCAATAGTTGCGGTAGTGCTCCATTAGTTGCGAGTCCCATAACAAAACACTGGCATTCGCAACTATAGGAACACAAATTAAAAAATACCGCAACTATTGGAACACTGCACCAATAATTGGAGGTATCATTTTAGGTAACAATAATGGTTTCTGCAGCGTTTGGAATACTTTTCGATTAAAATATATTTGATCAGCTGTTGAATAAATACTTAAGGTAAGCGACATGAAATATAGATGTGGTGTAAGCGAAGAAACATTGGTGTAACACGCTTAGTTCCTCCACTATTGGGTCTTTTACCCTACTTCATGTAAATTCGTGTAGACACAAACATTCACTAACATAAAAATGCAGGAGTTCTACGGTTATGAAGGTGTTCGGCCAAATATATCGCGCACAAGCAAAAGACAAAAGACACGAAAAATAGACAAAGTTTAAATTGACGCGAGTCTTTTTTATGTCACAACTTGCTTGGATCTGTATTTTCATACATCGCTTCCTGATTTACTCCGCCAACCTTATTTTCTTGCAAAAAAAATCGGCCTAAAACAGGTAATTGAAGATGAGAGATGAGTAATGATAAAAGACTACCATTATCTTCGTTTTATATTATATGAATCTGATAATTATCATAGGAAGGAGACAGAGCATTAGTGATTAATCATAGATTTAGTCATGATTAATGAATAATGGGTTATTTAATCATTATTCATTAATCATAGTCATACAAAATATATGATTTACTCATTAATCACTAATCGTTAATCATATAATTTTAAATTCAATCATTAATCACTAATCATATTCATAATTGTTTTGAGTTTATTCATTAATCATCAATTTTAATCATTGCACACATCGCTTTTATTCATTAGCCTTCAATCATAATCATATAATTTTAACCCATATTTGGAAGAAAGGTTACTTGACTATTGATCACTGTGCAAATCATTTAATTTGATTATTCATAATCATTATTAATTAATCATATCGATCGTTAATCATTAATCATACACATATTCTGTCAACATTTAATCACGATCGATAACGTTAATCATACTTCAAACGTTTTATTCATAAATCATAATCGTTAATCATTATGGAAAATTATTTCACCGTCTTGCCTTTTGACCCCAGGGCTACTTTGGATTTTGAATTCTAGAAAAACTAAAAGTAAAAAATACCAAATTTGAAACAGAAAATTGTCATCCAACTATCAACAAAACACCCGAATGGTGATAATGGCAATTTAAGAGTAGTTTACGCTATAATTCTTGTTTCAAAATGTCAAAAATCATAGAGTTAAATGATTTAATCATAACCAATTTAATCATTCTTTGGAAGCTTTATTCATTAACGCTCTGGAAGGAGAATCGAAATCTTCGGTTTTTCCGACCTTCCCATGCACTATTTTGAAAGAAAGTTTCCTATCCTACATAATTTTTAATCTAATTTTGTTACGGACATCTTAAGGACGGTAAATATGAGGGAAACCCCAAAAGGCGCCCAAGTAGCACACGCAACATCTTCCCAAAAGCAAATTGTTTCTATTCAGTTTCATTGAAGGCATTGGAAAAACATCAAAGCACGGAAAAGTTACATCAAGATGTAGAAAACGTTCGAATTGTGATCAATGTTTCATTAAAATTGCAATGCAGTACTTTTTTGACATTTGAAAACAAACAAACAAAGAATACTGCACTTCATGTTGCAAACACGAAACAAAATCATTAAGTTGCATTTTTTTTTCATGTAACTTCAATGCGTCTTTCAAATTTTAATTGTTTGTTTAAATTAAGTTGCAGATAAGTTGAATGTGTCTTCATGTTCAATTTTGCATCGTTCAACGTTTCGACAACTCACATTTTTTTTCCTGTGATGGTGCAATCAAGTAACAGGAAACTCGAGTACAAAACTTCATAATCATGTGGTTTTTATGGTGAGTCAACATGCAGTTCCTTCGAAGTGTTGAACGGTGCTGTGGTAAAGTGAAGGACTATCAATCACAAGATCCATAAATCGAATCCAGTTTTATATTTTTATTTAATTTTTTTCCGCTGTAGTATTTTGCAACATTATTACAACTTTACTGCAAGCGTTTTGGGGCCTCTTCCCCTACTACTACTACTACATACTAGCATTCCTCTCCTTTCCCAACTGACTATAATGACTTGACCGGCGCCGTTATGACAATACAAGTTGCCAGAATCAGTGGTGTAGCCAGATAAATGGTCAGGGGGTGGGTTTTTGGTTTCTGAATTGCATTTGATGTAACGATTTCAATGTTTCATCTGTGTTACTGGCAGAGCCTAAAATATTCATCTTCATGAAGCAACTTCGGTCCGAATTTTGACAAACATCGCATGAATATTCAAAACATAGAATGACATAGTAAAACGACTACTCCATCAATTCATTCATTCGACTGTCACTGAGTGTACTTACTATGTGCAGAAAAAAAACATAATTAGCATTGTTTATGTTGCTGTTTACCATTGAAAGTGCCTCGCGGATGAAAATCGGATCTATGTGACAAATTACTTTACTCATTTGAAACGTGTTTGGATTTCAGATGATTTATCAATTTGTAGAATGTGCATAAATATTCAATGACTAATATTCAACTGAATATTGACAGTCTAGAGCCGACTATGAATGTGTCTGGAAGTGAGCTGACAAGTGAAGAAAGGTGGACTTCACCGAAAAATTTCGATTTTTTTACACTCTGGTTACTGGTAATAAACTCTATTCAGTTTTTATTCTGACAGACTTTGCGTCCCGCATCCCCAACATTGCACATTTAAGGGTTAAAACAACCGTTTAGAGCATGGACGATGAGAATTCCATCAGTGTTGCGTTTGTTTACACGGTCTACATGCGTAACCAGAGGTCTATTAGCCCGTTTTAAATTTTGAACAAGCTATTCTTTAATATTTTAATTTAATATTAATTTTTAATAGAATGTATTTTTATCATGTGTTCAAAACTATGCAAGAAATCTCTGAAGTAATCCTTTAAGATTTCAATCGTAAATGAAGATCTACCAGACTGTTTCAAATATGGTACATATTCCTATGTGTGATTTCCCCAGGAAATGAATGGGACAAGGCCACATTGTATTTTAAGGTCCACAAAAAATATGTATCATATTTGAAACTTCTCGAAAGACCTTTGATTACGGGTGTACGCCTTAAGATCTCACTCCCGAGATTTCTTGGATATCGCAGAACATATGCTGTGGTCATATTCTATTACAAGGACCATAAAGAGATTGTACCACTTTTGAAACAAGTCGATAGAACTTTGATTATGCATGTTGACTTTAAACCTCACTAGAATAGTGCAGGATATATGTAGTGATCCCATTTTATACTAAAATCCACAAAGAGCGTGTACCTCTTTTGAAACTTCGATTCTAGTCGATAGAACTTTGGTTACGCGTGTAGACCCGAGGTCTTTCTCCACAGATTTCTTGTAAACTGAGACCTTACTCCAGAGATTTCTTGTTCAACTCTGAGGATACTGGTATATAAAAGTATAATATTGCAATTAAATTGGAGCGAGCTTAAAATCTGTTGAATTGACTCAAGTAACACATTTCTATCAAATCTGGTTACAGTTACTTGATTGTGACCAAATTCAGACATATAGGTACACTCAGGATACTGGTCGTAAGACGATCATACGATTCTCTTTTAAAATTTTGCCACAACAAAAAAGTAGGTATTGATTTTCATACGATTCACTAATGGAATGCATTTTATACGACAATCTTATGAAAAAATTTATGTTCGTTTAAAAAAAGTGTAACCTGGTTTCGAACCGTGGATGTCGTGATTAGGAGGCGTGAGATCACACCACACGCCCACCAACGCTTTAGGGAAACGTCTTGTTGGATATACAATAAAAAAGATTGATTTGACCGAAATATGATCCTAATATTTTCATAGTTCAATTCTTATGAAACATTCTCATAAGTTTGGTCGTATGAAATACTTACGACCAGTATGTATGTGTGTGTAAGTTGCGACACCTGACTTGGAACATATGTGCTACTCGAGGAATTGTGTTTTACTTCCGAAACATACAATCTATCGCAACACTACCACCATATTAGCGGCAGATAAAATGGAACACATAATTGTCTCTATTCTCTACATATGAAAACAAAGAGTTATCGCTATGCTCTTTTGTTGCTTGTTTTTTTGTATTTTTCAGCTACAATTAAACTACTTGACACATCCACACATATCACGAACACAAAAGCGAAAGGCTACAAAAAACACACTCTCATATTCCTTTCGTGTGGTTTCAGTCAGGAGAGACTTAATTCAATAACAAAAACATTACAAACAGTACCCATAGAGGAGTGTATAGCGTCAACGCATCTCTCTGACGGTTTTGTTCATGCTCTAGGTTCGAATCCTGGTGACAGCCATGGAGGGGAAGGGGTGGGGCATTTTAAAGAGACTGTAAAGGTGTTCGGCCGTACGGCACACTATTTTTGTACACACACACACGGTCACATGCACACATATAGCCTAAAGAGACTAATATAAATTTTTGGATTTGGGCAAAGCTTCTTAGTTGTCGACCAAGTGTGATTAAGAAGGACGGCAGGGCTGGTTTCTGGAAGGCTTCTGGTTGAATTTCTAAACGAGCTTCATGTAGACTTTCTGGAAGAACTCTAGGAGGTATTCAACGAGGATTCAAAATTCCCAAATTCATAAATTCTTAAATTCATGAACTTCTAGATTCCAAAATTCCTAAGTACTTAAATCAATCAATTCCCAAATTACAATATTCCTAAATTTGTTAGTTTCTGAATCCCTGATTTCATGAATAGCTAAATTCCCAAATTTCTTAATTTCTAAAATCGTAAATTCCCAAGTTCCGGAATATTCGGAATTCCTAAATTCTTAAATCCCCAAGTTCCTAAGTTCCTAATTTCTAAATTCAGGGATACCCTTCCTCAACTATCAATTTCCCAAGTTTCTGTGTTTCTAAACTCCTGAATTTCAAAATAACTGAATAAACAAATTCTGAAATTCCTGTATTCCTAAATTTTATAGATTCCCAAGTTTCTAATTTGAAACAGATTTCACGTGCGTGATAATGACGATTAATTTGTTTATCGGCTATGGAAGGCCTGCCTTGGCATAGTGGTTTCTATACCACTAACGAAGCCACTCACAATCAGAATGTTGGGCAAGAAGTTTCACACTTCGATTGTATGATACTTGATCGCACCCTAGCACAATAGGAAAAAAGGAGGTATTTTTGGCCAAAATTATGAATCCTGCAATAAATGGTGGTATTAATCATAAAAACATATTTATTATATTATAAAAACATATTTATATATTAAAAACATATATATTTCTTTAATGGGGTATGGGACCAATTTTTGACATAGTATCGATTTTAGTCATATTCTACAAAACCAACGAAATTTTGTCACTTTTTTGGCTTGCAATAAGCCCGCTTGATGCTGGATAAATACTAATGGTCATATAAAGGGTTTTACTGTATATTCGTGTCACAAACAAATGGACGCAACACAGTTTTCCTAAAATGATCAAAAAGCACTATTAGCTTCTGGTGTTGAAAATTCACTGAATAAAACTTATTAAACCAGCAAAGGAGAAGAGAACAGATTCAATTTGCGTCATATTGTGACATCAACGAAATGGAATTTCATTTATTTGATATTTCCATAAGATTTCTTTCATAAATATAAAAACGTATTGTGACAAGGAGTTATTTAACACACTACTCATCCACCACTTTATGACACGTTATGGTTAAATCTATAATTCGCTTCTATTATGTAGTAATGTCAAAATTGTAAGTTTTGAACCCCTTCCTTCTACTGCGTGACACTTTTTATGTGTTAGTTGATTTTCTCTTGAATTAGGCGCAACATTAAGACATAACCCTCCCCCTTAAAATGTTATGTAAATTGTGTTCGTCCCCAATTTCAATTCAAGTGGCAATAATGAGTAACACAGAGGAAAATTGAAGAAGAAGAAGTTTACCAAAACACCTGATTAATCCCCCTAGCGGTAATGTTATCTTTTCCGTATATTATAAGAAAATGTATTTTGGCCATAACTTTTGAGCGCATTGTCCGATCCAGCCTATTTCTAATAGGGAGCAATGGAACAACGTTCTCTGATGAATGAAACTCGTTGCGAGTAAATCGGTTGAGTGTAAGTGCCTAAAAAATAGTTAAGATAATTTTTGCTCACACACATACAGACATTAACATACACGTACACACAGACATCACCTCAATTCGTCGAACTGAGTCGATCGGTATTCAACACTATGAGTGTTTGGGCGTTCTTTTTAATGCTTTTGAAGCAATCATATAGCTTCTACGGATACTTAGTACACAAGACAGGCAAAAATAGGCATTTTAAAAAAATCATGTATCTTACAAAGTTGTGAATTTGGGCAGAATTTTATTCATGGTCCTCAAAGCTTAAACGTTCAAAAGTATAGTGCATGATGTTTTACTGCGGGGTATTGCGGGGTACCAAACTGTTTTGTTCGTTAAAAACTGCGTAAAATATGCTTTTACAAAACTACTCAAAACTGAATTCTGGACGGAGCTATTTTTACAGTATCAAGCCTATTGCATAGATCTGTTTAAGAGCTTTGTAACGATATATAAATATGTTACTTTTGAGACAAAAATATGGCCCTTTTCCCAAAAACGTAAAAATGTCATTTCTAGGAGGGGCCAGCTTGAACACCCCCACTCCTCCCTAAAAAATCCTAAAAATAAAAATCGTCTTGATTATAAAAATATGGGTTATAAGCTGTGTATTTATCACATTTTACACGCCCAAATCGAAAATTGGTCTTTTGGTAGTTTTGGCCACTCCTTTATATGGGGCTGTCCTATTGTGCCTAGCGAACGGCTTTCAATCTATTGATTTTCAAATAATTACTTTCGTTTATCGATTATCCCTCTTACTTTGAGTAGGACTGATCGATAAAGCCGATAAATAAATAAATATAAATCCCTAAGTAAATCCTGAATCCTAATTTTATAAATTCCAAAATTTGAAATATTGTAATTATTTATCAGTTTTCAGTCGGCCAGCGTACTTGAGTCGCGACCAATCTTTGTATCAACTGCACAAATCATCCAATTTTCAATCCCGTTTTCTCGGAGTAAGAAAATTATTTATTTTCTTGTTAATTTTTTTATAAACTGGATTTTTAGAAACACATTATGATAGAAGATAATGTCAATTTTATTTGGTATAAAGTGTTGGATGGTTTCAATTCGAACGGCTTTTATACAAGCAGTGCGACTTGCAATCAACATTTTGCGACTTGTAAATGATGTGAAAAACGTGGAACGGAATATTTCGGCTGGTTCTCAGCGGCCTAATATCTTAAAGATTGTAACTGGAAAGAATCATGACAATTGTACTAAAAACACCTGAGACAATTCGGGGCAAAGTTTCCGTTCCACGCTTTCTTCAGGGGTGGGTATTTGCATTGTAAAATTCCGAAATTAAAATCCCGTTGGAAACAATTTTCGCAATACAGACATGCAGTCTTGTCGACGCGAGCTGAATTGAGACAACTCTCGGGTACTTTTTCAAAATGGCGTATGTCGCAAATTGTAAACAAACCCGTTTTTAACAGCATATGGCATTAAATTCATCTAAAAATGTGTATATCTTCAAAGCTACATGAGAATGTGTTTTTAAAAATGTAAATCATTTTTTTTCAAAACGGTGTATTGTGGATTTACTCGACCAATGGATTCGAAGGTCGGTTCACTTGCCTTTTTTAAACGTTCCCTTTTCCACCAAGGTTTGCCAAACTCAATAAATGTTTGGTAGATTACCTTGTTTTTTGCTCCTTGTCTATCAAAACAGATGTCAAAACATCGGATAAAGAAAGAGAAGTCCGAGGGAAACAGTAAAAAGCACGTGGCAGACTTGTCAGTTTTGACAGATTTTACTATGAAGACGGGTGTGAAGGTGAAAACGGCGATTTCAACGACCGTTCAAGAAGCGACTATTTCGAACGGTCGGGTCCAATAGGAAATCCACGTACAATAACATCATTGCTGAAAATATTGCACATACACCGCTTAGCAGAAAATGTGCTTTAAAAAGTTTTTCGAACAACTAAATAGTTTAAAACATGCGTCTGCTTGTACTTTTTCATCACTGATTTCAAAATTAAACATGTAGCTTGAATATTCTGATTTTCGTTAAGAAAAACTTTTTACGTTGTTTTTCTGCAGCAAATGTTGTTACGTCGTGTTGTAAGTGTTGCAATTTTTTTGTCGCATGTGCGTGAAACGTTTCAATTTGACGCAACATTTCGACGTATCAACAATGCTGCGTACGGAGCAGCGTAACATTTCGACGAAAGTAGCATGACCTCGGTCATGCTGACGTATCAAAACGACGTATGTGATTTATCTGTTGCAGAACGTTGTAACATATATGTTTATCAAAATAACTGAAATGTTCTCACGCAGTGCAGATTTCAGGGTCAGTGACGATGAACCTTTTCATATTGTATCGTTGAGGTGTATTCAATTGCAATAAAAATGTTTAGTTTCTAAATAGGAATAAAAAAAAATCTGAAAACTTCCAAGCGCATTTTCTTTCTTTCAAGCTTGAACAAAATGTTACATACGCCGATTTGAAAAAGTGCCCGAGAACTGTTATGTCGGTATTGCACCGGCCACTCCGGTGTTAGGCTGCATAAATAAATAATACCACAGCTATGACGGCTCTAAATAACCTTGACAAATAGAAAATTGTCTCTCAGCTCCGAATCGGACACTCGTCGGCTCTCGTATAACATTGGTGAAACCTTACCGGTGATGGATCGACTTTAAACCTTTACCGGACAATATGCGACGTTCACGTGGTGCACAATTTAAAGTCGATTTGAAAGCGAGTGGAGGAGGGCAATATTTGTGATGGCACATATCACACGACCTTCCTTCTGCCAAGCTCCCTATGAAGGGGGAGGGAAGAATATCAGTGTGGAAGCTGATATATCTCCACTGGTAAAAGGAAGGTGGTTTGACTTGCTCATATGCCATCGCGTGCGGAAGATTTTTCTATCGACGAGTACTGTCTCCAAATTTCTATTGCAAATTTTTATTGCACAGTTCTGTTTTCTCATTGCTTCCGTCTCGTCGCAACCAACTTAGCTGCCTCGGAGAGAACAAAGCAGAGAAAGGCACTGCTGCTGTACCGTCGACCAATAACAGCTGAATTGATGTAATGATTTCGTGTGTGTTACTTCTACGTGAAGTTAAATGATATAAAAATATTGCCCTCCGCTCGCTTTCAAATCGACTTCTATAAAAACATTCTTCATGCCTGCCGTATCCTAACGGAACTATCAATTCTATACTTTCGCCTCTAATGCTATCATGAACATGTACGTCCAAGTTTGGAAGATGATATTAGCATTTCCATATCATTGTAAACTTTCCTATTTTAAAGAGTTAGCTTAACCTTCCTAATGCATTAAAAAAAAGTTACACATTGTGCATTGGGGTCCATTTGGACCCAAGATTTCATCTCGATCGTAAAAACTCAAATTTCAACCGATTTTCGATCTTTAGGCACCAAACGAAAGCTGTAGGTTCCAATAATAAGCCCACGGGGTGATTTATCCAAAATGACCACTCTAGTCCCCAGGGAACCTGTGCTAAAGAGGTAGTGTTTGAGCTTCTCAATTTGGCACCAAATTTTCGAGTTGCGTGTTATGAAACATAAAATTGCTTGCAAATATGTGCTCTGATGATTCTAACTGTATTTGCTATATTGTATATGCCATTTCTGGGCAAATTTATTCCTCGGGCGGACATCGGAAAGCCCTCTGGAAGATCCGGAACATCCGTAAAATTGGCCAATTCTAAAACTCAATCCTAGAGCTCCGCAATTTTTTCGTAACCATTAGACTGGCCCAGGAAACAAAAAGTTGGCTAATTCCACGGGGCACCCCCCAGGATTGTGTCTTTGGGTGAGAAAATCAATCTCTGAAAATTTCAGCTCAATCGCTTGTTGCATAAGCTGGCGCATTTGATTTGAAGTTTGTATGGAGATTTCAGCCAAAATGTATAGGAAAATACACCTCCGTCACTCATTCGATCTGGAAATTGGTTCTGATTGCTCGATTGACCTCAGAATTGCAAAAACGGCAGTTGGTATGCTACAGAACAATTTCACAGAACATTGTATGATGATTAAATGAACTTTTATATAGGTTTCGGCTGATGCGATTCTATCAATAAATCCAAAAATACACAAATCAGCTCCTAATAAATCAGCCGAAAACTATATAAAAGTTCATTTAATCATCATGCAATGTTCTGTGAAATTGCTATGTAGCATACCAACTGCCGTTTTTGCAATTCGGAGGTCAATCGAGCAATCAGAATCAATTTCTAGATCGAATGAGTGACGGAGGTGTATTTTCCTATACATTTTGACTGAAATCCCCATACAAACTTCATATCAAATGCGCCAGCTTATGCAACAAGCGATTGAGCTAAAATTTTGAGAGATTGATTTTCTCACCCAAAGACACAATTCTGGGTAGTGCCTCGTGGAATTCGACAACATTTTTTTCTCCCCATACTAAGCTGGGCCAGTCTAGTAACCATTCATTCTGACAAATTATGGGTCCAATCATTAGTTAAAGCCTTCTGTGACCCCTAAATGTGTCAGAAACGGTCCTCCGGAAGATCCGGAAGATCCGTAAAATGGCCAGTTACAAAAGTTCATCCTAGAGCTTCGCGATGTTTTGACAACCATTCATTCTGGCAAATTGTGGGTGCAATCAATAGGTAAAGTATTCTGTGACCTCCAAATGTCCCAGAAACGGTCCTACGGAAGATCCGAAACATCCGTAAAAGTGGCCAATTGTAAAAGTTCATCCTAGAGCTCCGCGATTTTTTCGTAACCATTCATTCGGGCAAATTTTGGGTGCAATCAATAGTTAATGCCTTCTGCGACCTACAAACGTCTCAGAAACGGTCCTCCGGAAGATCTGGAACATCCGTAAAACAGCCAATTCCAAAAGTTTATCCTAGAGCTCCGCGATTTTTTGGTAACCATTCGTTCTAGCATGTCGTGGGTGCATTCAATAGTTAAAGCCTTTTGTGACCTACAAATGTTCCAGGAGCGGTCCTCCGGAAGAGCCGGAACATCCGTAAAATGGCCAATTCCAAAAGTTAATCCTAGAACTCCGCGATTTTTTCGTAACCATTCATTCGGGCAAATTGTGAGGGCAATCAATAGTAAATGTCTTCTGTGACCTCCAAATGTTTAAAAAATGGTTTTCCAGAAGATCGGGAACATCCGTAAAATGGCCAATTCTAAAAGTTAATCCCAGAGCTTTGCGATTTTTTCGGAACATCCGTAAAAATGATCAATTCCAAAAGGTAATCATCCATCCTGACGAATAATGGATGCAATCAGTAGTGAAAGTCTTCAGTGATCCAAAAAGCTCCCGAAACGGTCACCCGAAAGATCCGGACCACAAGTAAAAGTGGTCAATTTCAAAAATACATCTTAGAGCTTTTTCCTGTGCAATCAATTATGCAAGTCTTCTGCGACTCACAAATGCTCCCGAAAGGGGCCGATACCACAAAATCATTCCAGAGCATTGCTATTTTATTCGTAACCATCCATACGGGCAAATTGTGTACGCAATAAATTGTTTAAGGCTTCTGAGATGACGACAAACGGCCTCCGGGAAATCCGGAACATCCGTAAAAGTGGCCAATTCCAAAAATTCATATTTTAAAGCAAATTTTTGAAACTGTTTATATCAGAGAATTGATTATGCAATCAATAGTGAAAGTCTATTGTGGCCCGAAGTGACCACAATACGGTCCTAAAAAAACCCGAAACATCCGTAAAATAGGTTAATCCTAAAATTTGATCCCAGACCTGAGCATTTTTGTTAGTATTCACGTAGTAGAATTATATGTGGAGTAAATAGTGGAAGCCCTCTGTAACACGGTGTAAAAAAGTGGATTATTATCGAAGTTTCATGTACCTCTGATTTTTTTCACAGAAAGTTAAGCAAGGTCACTAGAAATGAGGTACGGGGTGTTTAAAAATATTTCATCGGCGATTTTTTGACAAAAGTGATTTTTATTGTTTTCTTCCTTAATATAGGCGTCTAAAAAGTCAATTGATAACTCAGCAATGGATAAATGATTGTAATTAGCCCGCTGAATTGTAAATAAACATATTTCCAGCCTTTTTGTATAGAAAACTATCTTAAAACTGGTCTAAAATTTGTAAGAATATTATTTTCTTGTAGTTGAGGCGATTTTTTCAATTATTTATTTTGTTTTTATTTTTTGCTTTTTTAGTAATCTTCTATCTCCGGCATCTATACTGTTGTCTGATGAATATTCACTTGAATATTGTTTTTGCAATTCTATCTTTTGACATTTGCAATATATGACCTGCCCACTGAAGTGCGCCGTATTTTAAAAGATTCATAATATTTTCTCTTTTAAACATATGATATTCCTTGTAATTCGTGCGTAAGCGCCACTCGTCATTTACTGGCCCCTCACTATGTATTATACGCAGCACCTTCCGCTCGGAAAATTCGAAAGCTTCCTAGTCTGCCTCTTTACATTTCATGTCCGTAATTGCCCACCGGTAGAATTAAGGTAAGAGCGAATTTCTTTTCCGTCTGTATTATACAAAACCTAAATAAGGCCTAAAACTTGTTATGTACGTCGGAGGTAACTCTATTCGCAACAGAAATACTTTACAGGAAACGTCTTTATTAGTATTTGCAAACATTTCAAAGGTATTTTTTCTACACCTTCAAACACACCCCTTTCAAGCACTACATCAGCACAAGCAACACTCAGCTTATCTCTGTCTCTACACGCAACCATGTACTTCATCTCGGCAGTACTTACGCATATGCTCTTGGGTTTTGCAGACGAAATGGTGGAAACTTTTGTCTTACTGAAGATTGAGATGGTAATTCACTCTACAAATTGTTATAGATAGAAATATAAATGTGACCTTGTCATAAGACGAGTTAGTACAATCCATTGAATTCCACCATAATTGTATCTTGACAGATACGTATTTCGACCTCAAATGTAAGGCCGTCTTCAGTGTCTCGTACGACTCGACTAAGTCGAGTCGACGGCCTTACATTTGAGGTCGAAATACGTATCTGTCAAGATACAATTAAATGGTGGAATTCAATGGAATTGTACTAACTCGTCTTATGACAAGTGAAGACATTCCACTAAAAAGCTCAAAATAATTTTCTTATCAATATAAATGTGATTAGAGGTGTTGCAGAAATTGTTTCCTCATAATACTTGTAGATTGTTGTTGCGAATACGGTCATTTACGACTTGCGTAACCAACTTACTGCCCATAAAAGTAAGAATGCTCCACACAGAAATGGAATCACTCAAATATGGGGCAGTTGTGCTTGTAGCAACAGCATAGCTTCGATAACATGCAGTCGGAAATGAAATTCGCTCTGTATAAAGCCGTCATTCATCCGATAGCCTATTTCGGACATGAAGCGTGAACACTGTAAGAAGCAGGATAGGGAGATTTAGGGTTTTCAAGTAAAATATGCTGCGAGCAATATTCAATGGAGTTTTTTTTTGTGTCTTTATTAAGGAGACTTTCAGCCCGAGGCTGGCTCGTCTCCAGTTCAAAGTAGTTCTTGTACATGGTGTGTGAGAAAAATATTATGAATCCTATAAAATATGACAAACTGACAAATGGCCATCTAGTGCGAATGTCGGAAGAAAAAAATGTGAATACAACAAATAACCAAGGCTGGAAATAGATAATACTTGCTGGAAAAATTGAAAAAAGATTGTAAATAGCATTAGCATTAGCATAAGCATTTAGCAGTTCGCACAAATTCGTAGGTGGTACAAGCCAAGACTATTGTATGAGAGTAGCATCGCTTTCATCCGTTACCACAGATATTGATTTGGGACTAATCACTAACTCTTAGATGGAAGCAATGTACTCTCCAATAGTCGAGATCTGTCCTGGCCACGTCCTTGCGAATGCTGAGGAAGGGAAAGGATGGTTTGTTGGACAAGATTGTCAATAAAGCAAAAATAAAGCAAATATCCGAAAACATTTGTACTTTAAAAACGCTTAATTAACAGAAAAAAAAACTTTTTCAAAATTTTAGATCCGTTTCAAGATAAGTTTTCAATACAAAAGAGGCAACAAATATGTTTATTTATAATTCTGAGGGTTAATTACAATCATTTATCCATTGCTGGGTCATCAATTGTCTTTTATTGAGAAAGAAAACAATAAAAATCACTTTTATCAAAAAATCGCCGATGGAATATTTTTAAACCCCCGTACCTCATTTCTAATGGTCTTGCATAACTTTCTGTGAAAAAAATTGGAGGTACATGAAACTTCGATAATAATCCATTTTTTTACACCGTGAGTGACCTACCAAAAGTTAATCACATTCGACTTTTTAGACATCAACATTGTTAACGGCTCCGGTTCTCCGGAAAATTTGGGACATCCGCTATATTATGAATTCCAGAAGTTTATCCCACAGCTCCACATTTTATTTCGAAAACATCCATAGCGGAGAAGTGATTGTGAAATCAATAGGGAAGGTGGGGAGACTTGATCCCCAGGTAGACTTGATCACCCCCTGTTTTAGCGAGAACTAAAGAAGTTTTCTTCTAGCGTATTTTTAAATATAGATCCTCTATCGATAAATGACCTTTATGTGGTAAGTTGTTTTCTGGATTGACAAACCTTATTCATTCTGCAGGCCGGTTTGTGTGTTTTGACTTCCCCAAAGATTTTTTTATTGGCTATCCAAAATTTGAAGAACTTTTCATAACAATGACGAAATGCTTTCGTTTTTCACAGCACAAAGCCATAAATATGCTTAATGATCTGATCACTGAGACGATCAATTTACATGGCAGCTGAATCTCTTCGCTTTATGTGACATTTTCAGCATGTTTTAGTTGACGTCTAAATTGATAAAAGGGATCATTTGGACATTATCTAAAATTCATAAATATAACGTGGACAGGCTTTATACATGTATGTTTTTGTAATGCTATAGTATGATTAAATATTGTTTTTTTAGTAAAGTGATGTATAATTTTGATTTTGAATTTATATTGCTGAATTTTGTTTGTTCTTTGAAAATATTGTCTGTTACTATGCCAACCCGAGTGGCACACTTGTCACATATCAGTCACTGAGACTCATTTGCGACCAAATCAAGTTACATTGGAGTTGCTGCAACCAAATCGAACTGAATAGTGCTACTAGGGAAGACATTGTTAAGTCAATAGTTTCGCAGTGTTGACAGTAAACAGCCATCATTCGGTTGAGAGGCCCAAATTTGGCGTAATTTGTTCAGCAGTGGTTGGTTAAAAACAATGTTCTATGTCGAAGTAGCCGAGAAGTTATGTAAATATTAAATTTCGATAATTCTTAAAGAGTCCGTGTGGAAATCGCGTATGTTTATTTATTTTTGGTTGTGATACATCGGAAATCAGGAATATCAGTGAAAATGAGCAATTCTAAAAGTTCATCCCACAACTTTGCTAATTTTTCCTTTCATTCATATGGGTGGATTATAGCGAAAATCCTCCGTGATATGCAATGACAATAATAAAAGTCAAGTACGAGACACTGAAGCTGGTCTTACTGTTAAGGTCGAAATACGTATCTGTCAAATCACATAGTGGAATCAAATCAATTGGTGGAATCAAATGGAATTGTACAAACTCGTCTGATGACAAGTAATGACATTCCACTGATATTTCAAAATAATTTTCTTATCAATAATAAAATTCCTTCGTAAAATAGATCAGTAACAGATCATCATTAGCCAGTGACGGCGGCGTGCCAGCGTTCCTCCTTGAATTCCTCCGAAGTTTCTGCAGAAGCTTTTCTGAAAGTTAGGAGGAGGATCCGGAGGACCGTTCCTTAAGCACTTGGAGGTCACAGAAAACTTCCCTATTAATTTTCCAGAATGAAAGGTTACGAAAAAAATCACCGTGCTGAAGTTTTGGAATTGTCCACTTTTACGGATGTTTCAGATCTTCCGAAGGAAGACATTTTTAGACCACAGAAAACTTTCACTATTGATTGCACCCACAATTCACCAGAATGGATGGTTACGAAAAAATTGCTATGCTCTGGGGTGAACGTTCGGAATGGCCACTTTCACGGATGATCCGTATCTTCTGAAGGAACGTTTTTGTGGCATTTTGGAGGTCACAGAAGGTTTTAATTATTGATTGCTTCCACAGCTCTGGAACGAATTTTTGGAATTAGTCATTTTTACGGATGTTCCAGATCTACCGAAGGACCGTTTCTAGGACATTTAGGTGACACTGATGACTTTCACTATTGATCGCCCTACAATATGCCAGAATGGATGCTTACAAAAAACACGAAGCTCTGGGATGAACCTTTGGATTTGGCCATTTTACGGATGTTCCGGATCTTCCAAAGAACCAGAATGGTGGGGCATTTGAAGGTCACAGAAGATATTTACTATTGATTGCATCCACAATTTGCGAGAATGAATGGTTATGAAAAAATCGCGGAGCTCTAGGATGAACTTTGAGAATTGGCCACTTTTACCGGTGATCCGGATCTTCCGGAGGACCGTTTCTGGGATGTTTCTGGGCCACAGAAGACTATACCTATTGATAGCACCCACAATTTTCCAGAATGAATGGTTTTAAAAAAATCGCGAAACTCTAGGATGAACTAGAAATTCGCCATTTTACGGATGTTCCGGAGGGCTTCCAGAGGGCTTTCCGATGACCGCTCGAGGGATAAATTTGCCCAGAAATGGCATATACTATATAGCAAATACAGTTACCATCATTAGAGCACATATTTGCAAGCAATTTTATGTTTCATAACACGCAACTCGAAAATTTGGTGCCAAATTGAGAAGCTCAAACAGTACCTCTTTAGCATAGGTTCCTCGAGGACTAGAGTGGTCAATTTGGATGAATCGCCCCGTGGGTTTGTTATTGGAACCTACAGCTTTCGTTTGGTGCTGTTTCGAAAATCGATTGAAATTTGAGTTTTGTGATCGTGATGAAATCTTGGGTCCAAATGAACCCTAATGTACAATGTGTCACTTTTTTGTAGCGCCACTCCTAGATGTCGCTGGAAGCTGATTTTCTCAGGGAATCTTAATTTCCGAAAGTTGGGAAAAGTCAGAATTTTTCAGATTTTTATCTCGTTGCGTTACAAAGTTACAGCGGTGTTTAGGGTGTGCTTGGGTCGAAATGGACCCCAGTGCACTAGGAAGATGAGGCTTCTTTTATTTGTGTCTATTCTATGTTAAATCCAATTTCAACTCGCTTTAGTTATAATTGCTTACGGAAGGTTTCTAGGTCTCTAGGTGATTCTTAATCTCAACCTCTTCCTCCACCAAGTGTCATTGGCCTTGGTAAAATACGACAAGTGAAGAATTAATTATTTCGCAAAGCTCACATTATTGAAGAAGTAAAAAAAAAAATCAAATATTGTCTTATGTTTCCTTTTTTTTGCATGGGTATGAATATCTGCTAAAATATGGAAACTATGTTTTATTCA